>NW_019397826.1:6740-40220 GCF_000591075.1 Eurytemora carolleeae | reverse complement strand
AAAAATCTATTTCAAAGTTGCATGCTGGACAACTTTGCTCTTGTTACATTGTGCAATATCTGACCAATGATGTTAACCAAAACGATTGTTCAAAACCACAGTTAGAATATCATTGATCGGGGTTAGTTTTGAAAAATCATTTTGGTTAATATCTTTGATCGCATAATGCAAACTTATCGAGGAACAATTTTGCAATTTAATTGATAACTCACATTTTTGTAAAACACTTAACGTAAAAAAAACTAAATGTCCAAAACTGAGCTCAAAAATTGAGTCGTAACAAAACGTTGATTATCAAAAAGTCAATGATACAAAACGTCGAATACTAAAAAACGTCAACTACTACAAAACGTCGATAGTTATAAAATGTTACAATAGGTTGGTTAGGTTAGGGTAAGACAATTTCTGGGCCAAGCGCTGCAGAATTACCTAACCTAACCAAACGTTTTGCAGCAGTTGATGTTTTGTGATTTCGACGTTTTGTAATTTCGACGTTTTGTTATTTTCGACGTTTTTATCAGTAGACGCTTTGTTATTTTCGACGTTTTGTAGCAGTCGATGTTTTGAATTTTCGACGTTTTGTTATTCGACGTTTTGTTATTTTCGACTTTTAGAAGCAGTCGACGTTTTGTATTTTCAATGTTTTGTTATTCGACGTTTTGTTAATTTAGTCGTTTTGTAGCAGTCGACGTTTTGTATTCTCGTCGTTCTATTTTTTGACGTTTAATAGCAGTGAACGTTTTGTATTTTCGATGTTTTGTTATTCAACGTTTTGTATTTTCGACCTTTAGTTATTCGAAGTTTTGTTATTTTTTGACGTTTTGTAGCATTCGACGTTTTGTTATTCAAAGTTTTGATAATCGACTATTTGATAATCGACATTTTGTACCCACTCCTATAACAAACCTTTGATTGAAGACAGATAATCCAATTAGCATCATCATAACAGTATCAAACTGACACCACCTGATTAAACACAGTAAAATTTTCTTTTAAAGATAATTTTTTTAAATCGCTTTTTTCAAAATTCAAGACAAAATTCCACGTGCAACGCCGGGCACTTCAGATTGTAGAACTTTAAAGAGAGTAAAAAAGTTTGTTTGTTTAATGTTAGGACAGCTTCTTAACTATAGTTTTATTGTAAAAAAAACCCAACATTTAGTGAACAGTTATTTCCAAGATTGGCCCTTTTGCTTGTTTTTAATCCGTTTTATTGTTCTAAACACCTATAGACTGTCATAATACGTTTTATAAAAAAGCCAAGGTTGTCGACCTGTTCTTAGTTCTTGATACTGTCATGAATCTTTACACCCACGTAAACGAGGCTAAGGAGTCAATGTGTCAAGAAGTATCAAGTTGTCAAAGACTCAAGGTGTCAAGATGTCAAGTAGTCAATGTGTCAAGAAGTGTCAAGAATTGTCAAGGAGTCAAGCAGTCAATGTGTCATGAGGTGACAAGGTGTAAAGAGGTGTAAAGGTGTCTAGGACTCAAGGTGTCAAGGATTTAAGATGTCATGTAGTCAATGTGTCATGAGGTGTCAAGAGGTGGCAAGGAGTCAAGGAGTAAAGGAGTCAAGGTGGCAACGGGTCAAGAAGTCATTGACTGAAAGTGTCAAGGTGTCAAGGAGACAGCGAATTAAGGTGTCAAGGAATCAGGTTTTTCAGCCTTCAGTCTTATAGTCGTGCTTCTCTTAATCTTCAAGTTTTTATTCATTGCCAAATTATTAAAGCACTAGATCTTTAATAGTAAAAGTAACAAGTCTGAATTCAACCTTTGTCTCATTAAAGTCTTAGAACAGAAAGATGGAAACTCTTATATTGTAGCAGTCAATGGTTATCCGGTATCTATTATCTTGTTTAAACAAACTAAACTCTTATATTGTAGCAGTCAATGGTTATCCGTTATCTATTATCTTGTTTAAACAAACTAAACTCTTATATTATAGCAGTCAATGGTTATCAGTTATCTATTATCTTGTTTTAATCAAACTAAAATCTTATATTGTAGCAGTCAATGGTTATCCGTTATCTATTATCTTGTTTTAAACAAACTAAAATAATATGCATCCAGATTTATTACACCAACATATTTTGTAACTGCTCTACAATATTTGTAACTGCTCTCCAATATTTTGTAACTGCTCTACAAATTTATTCATTTTAACGAACATTCTAAATGTCTTAATGCTTTATATTAGGCTCAAATTTCGCGAAAATGGTTTGTCAAAATAGTTTGCGAAAACATAGGGTTTTCATTTAAAGTTCAAAAATATTTTCGAAAAAGTAGGATTTAAAATAAAAGTTCGAATAATTTTAGCGAAAGTCAACAAACACTTTCGTTTTCATTTTCGATGGCTGAACGAACATTTCCCGAAACAGATTGAACGAAAAATTATAAAATGACAATGTAAACCTGTCTCTAAAGAATTATAAAATGACAATGTAAACCTGTCTCTGAAGAATTATAAAATGACAATGTAAATCTGTCTCTAAAGAATTATAAAATGACAATGTAAATCTGTCTCTAAAGAATTATAAAATGACAATGTAAATCTGTCTCTAAAGAATTATAAAATGACAATGTAAACCTTTCTCTAAAGAATTATAAAATGACAATGTAAACCTGTCTCTAAAGAATTATAAAATGACAATGTAAATCTGTCTCTAAAGAATTATAAAATGACAGTGTAAATCTGTCTCTAAAGAATTATAAAATGACAATGGAAACCTGTCTCTAAAGAATTATAAAATGACAATGTAAATCTGTCTCTAAAGAATTATAAAATGACAATGTAAACCTGTCTCTAAAGAATTATAAAATGACAATGTAAACCTGTCTCTAAAGAATTAAAAAATGACAATGTAAACCTGTCTCTAAAGAATTATAAAATGACAATGTAAACCTGTCCCTGAAGAATTATAAAATGACAATATAAATCTGTCTCTGAAGAATTATAAAATGACAATGTAAACCTGTCTCTAAAGAATTATAAAATGACAATGTAAACCTGTCTCTAAAGAATTATAAAATGACAATGTAAACCTGTCTCTAAAGAATTATAAAATGACAATGTAAACCTGTCTCCAAAGAATTATAAAATGACAATGTAAACCTGTCTCTAAAGAATTATAAAATGACAATATAAATCTGTCTCTGAAGAATTATAAAATGACAATGTAAACCTGTCTCTAAAGAATTATAAAATGACAATGTAAACCTGTCTCTGAAGAATCCTCCGTCCTTCTTCATAAATCCACGTTGCCTAACTTTTATTATTATCTCCAGGCAGAACACAATAAAGCAGAACCAATCCCAGAAATATGTTATCAAACTGAAATATGTTATCAAACTGAAATATGTTATCAAACTGGAATATGTTATCAGACTGAAATATGTAAATTATAAAATCATAAGAGTATATGAGAATTTAATGCATATAAGTTATCAAGATAAGAGTTAATTTTAAAAAAATTGTAATTTATTATACGTGATCTTTGCATGTTTTATAAAAAAAATGTCGAAGATTTTTTTTACTTTGACGATCCATAAATCTTCGATGAAATTTTGATCCTCCATAAACATTCCCCGGGGTCCAGTGAGGACCCACGATAAAGGAACTGAGTTTTTGCCACAAACTCAAATTGTATTATCCCTATATCTTTGCAACCTTAGATGGTATTTAAAGAATTTGAGCCGCGGTTTAAATCTGCCAAAACCCGGTTTGAATTAAGCGCCGGCTAAAATTTTGAAACATTTGATACAATTTTAAGTGGAACCAACCATATTTTTAAGCCGCGGCTTAAATTTAAACCGCAGCTCAAATTCTTTAAATTCAGCCACTGATGGTGTAAACCTTTGATATTTCAAACTTAGATTATTTGGTCTAATATGGTTCATAGTTTGAAATATCAATTGGGTCATACAACATTAGGTTGTAAAGTTATAGGGATGAGAAAATCAGAGTTTGAGACAAAAACTCAATTCCTTTGGGTCCGATCGGTTCAGCCGTTTTGACATTTTTTGCATGCATACAGACACAAAACAGGGTATCTATATATACTTTGTTTGTTTGTATCCAATAAACGTCAAAACAGCTCAAACGATCTGACCCAAATTTTGCGTGGGACCACACATGACCCCGGGGAATGTTTATGGATGACTAAAATTTTAAAAATTACCCTTCAACAAAATTTGATTTCATAAAATTTTTTAAATCCACAAATTTTTCTCACAAAATCCGCAAACTTTTTATGTTATTTTTAGCAATGTATACAAGGAGAAAATGTTGAATAGAACATTGGCGCCCTGTAAGCCTTGTATAATGTATATATAGAAGCTAGGAATACTGACCTAAGTTTAGGAAAGTTGGCGAATGATTGAGGTGTATTGCAGGATACTGAAACCAATGAGAGGAGAGAAACAAACTGAAGAAATCTTCGTCCCCATTTTCTGGAGAAAAAAAAACTATCAAATTATTTTTTTAATTGCTTGGGTGATCCACGAACAACAACAAGAAAATGGAAACCCAGAAAAAATAAAAATGTCAAATACTTGGAGCTGATATCATCCAATTTATAGAATTTGTTAAGATTTATGTTTAAACACGATAAACATGTTTTAAAAAATATTTCTAATTGCTATTTGCTAGCACAAAAAGTTTGGAAAATATATTTTTTTTCTTTCTTTCCTTTCTTATTTCCCATTAATGTCTTTTCTTTATTAGATCATTTATCTAATTACTATAGATTAAATTACTTACAAGACTTACTTTCAAGATTTGATAATTGAAAGGACTTTTTAGTAAAAACTAAACTAAAGATCTTAAAATTGCATTTTTGAAAAATAGTTGTCTCCATTTTTTACAATTTCTTTGAACCTCCATAGCATTGAAGCTCCAAAAATTTACGCCTGAAAAGATAGCTTCTATGAAACACTGGCTTGTGTAAAAAAGTTTATTAAAAGCTGACATCAAGCGCAATATCAAGAGACTCTCCATGAAAAGATTTTGTACATGCCCGATTTACAACGGTACCCATGAAACTTTAATCTAATCAAAAATGTGAACGATGCCGTAGCTTTTCTGACGCGAAAAGTGTTTATTTCTGTGAGTTTCTCCATTGCTTATTATAAGAAAGAAAGGCACTTTAGCAGTGAAACCACAAATGAAAATTAGCAGTTTAGAGAAACAAAAACGTTGATATTTAATTCATACTTGATCAGACAAAGCTTTCAAGATTACCGTTTTAAATCGAGCAATACCATCTTTGCTCGGAGGATCAATTGAAATAACGCTTACAGTCCCTTTAAATTACTTGTTCATCCAGTCCCTCTCCTCTATCTCTACTCCTGCCTCCTCCCCGAAGTCTGTAAGTAGAAGGGAGTGCTCCCCCACAACACTCATTTTACGCCCCAGCATCACGCCGGTCACACTAGACCTAGGAAGTACAGGGTTACCCGCAAAGACTTCAGAGACGACTGTACATAATTTATACTGTCTGTTTCCTTATAATAATGAATTCAAGGCAGTAGACTTGATTTAACCCCGGAATTTTTTAATTCATAGAGTTTTAGGTTTTCGTTACAGTTTAATTTTTAGTGTGTAACACTGTAAAAACATCGTAGGGTTTCTATTCTTTGATAAATTTAATATAAATTAAAAGAAAGAAATATTGTTGTAAAGCACTAAAGGACAGTTTTCAACTTAGATAAGGTTAAAAAATATTTTTTTTTATGAATTAAGAATTCTTCTGAAAGAAAAAGTAATGTTCCTACATAGACTTAAAAAATTAAAAGTTGTAAATTAAGAATATTAAATGCCAAAATTTTCGCTTGAACAATAAAACCGGTAATATTGTCATGATTATTTTTTTTTTTGACGCAAAAGAGTTGAATACTCGCCCCAAACTTTAGTGTTCAAATCCTAATAATTGTTGCAAACTAATGTTGAAGACCTTTGATATTTCAAACTACGAAATATGCTTGATGAAATTTGAAAGATCAAAATGTTAGAGGTTTTCACCATCAGGTTGCAAAGAAAAAGTCATTGGAAATTTTTAAACAAGGAAATATCAAATACTAGTATAGTTTTACATCACAGTAAGATAACTACTAGTTTAAAAACTGATTTTATAAAAATATTGGTTTGTTATTTAGGGACGGACAAAACGGTTATCTACAAAAACATACTTACTACTTCATTAGTTCTACAGAATATCATTAAATTTTATAATCCCCTGAAACCAAAAAAAAACTCTAATTCCAATCTGAAAAAAACATCAAAGTGGAACTTATGACATATTTGTTAAAAAATCAAATAAAAGAGTTAAAAACTGATTTTTTATGAAAAGGAAAGAACTTGTATGATGAAATCATACTGAACAAATGTCAAAGAAAAACACATGAAAAAACTACAAAAAAATGAATTTTACAAGCTCGAATAGAAACTTTATACATATTTAATTATATACATCATTAAAAATTAAATAGTAATATTGTTTCTAGACCCAAAAGTGATTACTTTATCTTACCTTCTCGAAGATTACTCCAAAATTCTTCTTTTCTTAATTGATCTCCTTCAACTTTTTAATTAAACTAAAACAGTCATTTGTTCAAGAAAAATATATTCACTAATATATTTCACTTTTTAGACTGCGTTGTGCGTAAATACATTAAAAATCACAAATCCAGGGAAAAAGATATCGTACAAATTTCTTATGCGCTTTAGTTTCAAATGACCCTCCATGCAAAATGTCAATGCCCGATTTACAACAGTACTCTTTCAATAAAATGATAAAATTGCAACATACAACTTAGACCGTAAAAAAATCAAATTAATTTCAAACAAATCATTCCGATATTACAACCTATAGTCATCGATTATCTTTCGCCACATTTGTATATAGTTTATATTTTATAATATTTTTAAACTAATTTGTTTCGAATTTGATTATTTCTCTTGTCGATTGCGCAACTAATAAAGAATGCCGCGAACCACTCACATTTTTCGAAATCCGTTAAAAACGTTTTCTAAAAAATTAAAACATAAAAAATTAATTTAAATTGTTGTATGTTGCAATTTTCTCAATTTGTACAGACGCTAAGTTATTCGGTATGAGACGTTTTTAACAATTTTCTCCTTATAGACGCAACAGCTAGAAGTAAGATTAGTAGCGATCAAAAGAGCTTTTTTATCGCATTAAGCCTATACCCCCTTTAATTTTTCGCGAACACTCCCTTTAAATTTCTAAAACTGTTTATTTATGCTTGCGGTTTCTTTGCGGTCTTCGACATTTTAGATCAGATGAAGGTTTTATAGGTACGTACCGTTGTAAACATGGCATTGTCATCTTTGAATTGAGGGTCATGCATGAAACTTACAGTCCCAATTGTTTCTCCATGACAAGTGATTTTTACTTGACTTCTCTCCGTGTATACAAATATTCCAAAGAGTATAAAGCTTTCTCTCTCATGGGCCGGCCATCGCTTAAAAATTATTTTACTTTTCAAAAAAGCATAAATTTTTGAAGCTCACAAAGTGTTCCTTAATTAAAATAATAATATGTCCGATGCACAACGGTCAACGGTGTCCTTTCTTAAACATGTTCCCTCGCGATTCTATGAGAACTTAAAAAAAAATTTAATATCTTAAAAGCGATGGCCACAATTTGGCTCACATAGTGTAGATTTGTTAAAAAAATAAACACACACAAAAATTTAAGTTCTTATTATTGTCTAGGTTCATTTAAAAGTAAATTCAACATTTTAACAATTTTTAAGTATTACAAATTTCTAACATGTTCATTTTCATGATGTTCAAGACCATTTCTACTTTGCTGAATTTTTAAGATTTAATAAATAGACAATTTCCCTATTTTTTGCACACACATACATTAAACATTGAGCTATAAACAGACAATCTAAAAACAATTCTAATTTTAAAAATATTTTATTATATGAGAGAGGGTCTCATAACATACCGGGGCTGGGCTGCACAGTACATTTTGTCTGAAAAAAACCCTTATAAATAAACTGGACGAAAAAAGACTTTAATCCAGCAATCTGCTTGAAAAATGGGATAAAAACGACCTTCAAAATTATACAATACCTATCTAATCCCTATATCTTTGCAACCCAATGTCGTATAAATTACATATTTCAAACTATGAATTGAATTAGATCAAATAATTTAAGTTTAAAATGTCAAAGGTTTACACCATCAGGTTGCAAAGATATAGGGATTAGAAAGTTTTAGTTTATGGCAAATAATCAAATACTTTATTTTAGCATAATATGCAATCGGTTTGAGGAACGACTCTCCTGATTTGATTTTTTTTTTAAAGTAAAATCTTTCAAAGGCAAGGTGAATGGTATACAGTGATTACCAGAAAACAATGGAATAGCGAAGACGACATTATAGGAATTATAGGAATATAGTGTATTTGATGTTTTTACAAATCAAATAGTTTTAATAGACTCGCATAAAATCACTAATTAAATAAAATGGGTCTTTTTACACTGCGCAATTGCAGTTATAACTTAATTCTTAAAGTCGTTTGACTGGTTTTCACTGTAAATTATGAAATTAGTTCTTGATGTAAAAATAATTGTTTAGATTTTTAGATTGCATTTAGTTCAGTGATTTCAGAAAAAAGCTAAATATCAAGACACTTATTTAAATTCGAATTTGTTATTGTTTGAAAGAGAATATTTATCGTTTTGCTTCAGAGGCGAATACATGGGGTGGTTTGGGGGCTTAGCCCTCCCTGGTTAGTGAAATCTATCACTTTCAGAGTCCAATGGGGTTTCAGCCCCCCCTGGACTAATTCCAGTATATCGCCCCTGTAATAACCTGCTTATATATAAACTAAAAAGGGTAAATAGATGGATACTTTCAAGGGCAGTACTAAGCAGTTGGGAATCATTGATAGCACAAAATATCTTTTTTGCATCATTCGGTAAAAAATCATTATTCTAAAACTAATAATATTTGTTCACTTTTAAAGTATGTACTGCTCATTGCACATATCCGAAACACGTTATTATAGCTAATTCTGTTGGATAATTGTTTGTTCTTGTAAAATCGAAATGTTAATACCAAAAATCACTGATTGATTGATTGATAAACGTTTATTGCTATACGCTCTTTAGGCAGGCGTCTTAAATATTAACGTACAATATTGGCGAACAAATAAATTACTATGATAAAGGACAAAACAAAACAAAAAAGATAACATAACCAAAAATCTCTGTAAACTTGACAGAAGAGGTTTTTATTTCACACACAAGGATTAGAAAAGCATATTTATTCGGAATTACATATTTTATGTTTTGGACACGTTTGTTTGTCATAGAAGCTCTTCTATAGAAGAAGTTGAAAACAAACAAGATTTTAATCTCAAGTGCAATTTACTTATGTTTGACGTAAAATCCACCAAAGTTACTTGATATTATTCTGGAAACCGTTGAATGTACACAACTAATCAGATGTACACAGAGCTAGGAGAGAAGAGAGAAGAGAAAACAGGGGAAGATGTAGTCCCCATAAATTATTTTAAAATTTAAATTTAAAAAATGTTGAACACATTTTTATTAAAATATTGTTTCTGATGATTTTTAGAGAATATTTTTATCCCTGAATTCGAGGCTCTCTTATCCACCAACCTATGTTTTGCAGCCTCCATAAGTGTAAACAATATATGTACATGTGTGTATGTGTATATTCTATTTAATGCATAAAGGGTAAAAAAATAATTATAGCTATATTTTAGTTTTTAAACTTCAAATTCTATTCAAAATAATTACACATAACATAATATTTCACGTCAAGTCAACTATAATATTTCACGCGTGTGTGTGTTCTATATAATGCATGAAAGGATATATTAAAAGTATTATTATATCTATTTATATTTCTAGACTTAAAAGCCACTTTGCACTCATTTTTTATTTTAATTGTGAACATCTTCTCTTTGTACAGATACATTGTAAAACAAAAACAAAAAGGTTAGCGAATTTGAAAAAAATTTCCTGGATTTTCAAAATTTAATGTAGATCGAGATGTTGTTGGAGGCAAATTTTTCAAAGGCCTGATCGGTTCAGCCGTTTTGACGTTATTGGGTACAAACAAACAATGTTGTATCGACTTCTAAACATTTTATGATAATCTATATAGATAGAACAATAATCTCTGTTTTTTGTTCATAACTCAGGAACCCATTGACTGATTTGCCTAAAACTCGTTAGAATGACGGGAAAGCTACTTCTAAACATTTATCAATATTTAACTAAACAAGTTTAATTTTTCATTTCAAAAAATAGAAATAATAATATCAATGGCCCAATAATACCACAGCACACGCACACACCAATCTTCACTGTGATGTAAATTTTTCACCACTAAAGGAGACTTAGAAAGGAATTGAGAATTTGCCACAAAATCAAATTTTCTAATTCCTATATCTTTGCAACCTTTGGTGTAAACCTTTGATAATATTTCAAACTTAGATTATTCATAGTTTGAAATATCTGAGGTCTTATACTATATCGGGTTAAAAAGATAAAAAGATAAAAAGTAAAAAATCAGAGTTGTGACAAAGACTCAATTACTTTATTTGGTCCGGCCCCACCATTGATATAACCTTTTCTACACGTTAAGTTTTTGTAGCCCTAGAGATGATATTTCAATGTTGCAAAGCGATTGTTCTAGCCTCAATTTTGAAGGAACTTTGAAACATCCTGATCAATTTTTCCGCAAATCTATAAATAAATACTTTACTTTACTTGTCTGTCTGTCCGTTTGTATCCAATATACGTCAAAACGTCTGAACCGATCAGGCCCAAGTTTTGTGTGGGACCTCAATGACCCCAGGGAAGATTTATGGAACACCAAAATTTAAATAAAAACTCCTGGAAAATAGTTGGAATTTTTTTTTGAAAATGCGCCAATTCGAAAAGAAAAATCCGCCAACATTTGAAAATGGTTTAAAACGGCTGATTTCCAGAGCAACAGTTTAAATCTATAATTATTTACAGGAAGGGGGGGGGGGGGGGGCGCGAGGCACCCTACAAGACATCCCAGTATATATAACTCTGATTGTCTGTTTTTTGTTTTTGTCCAATAAACGTCGAACCAGCTGAACCGATCGAGCCCAACATTTTGGTTTAAAGATGACCAGGACTTCAAAAATGTCGACTTTTTAAAATCCCTTATAGTAAATCCCGTAAAACTGGAGGCCTTAAAAAGTAGCCTCATAATCATAGAGAATAGAATATATATTAGAGGGGAATTTAGAGAATCTCTCGGTATGAATTTTTTCAGTCCCTTTCAGCCAGAAAGGGAGTTCAAAGTGTACAAATCATGTGAATGTTCACAAATTATATGCAGTAGAGTATATGAATACAGTATGTTCCCTAGACTATTCATTTCAATTTCGAATTTTTTAAAGCTGTTAAATAAACTTTATTATGAATTAGGTGAATAAAAACATCATTTGATTTAAAGTTATAACGAAAAATCATCGTTTGTAAAGTGAAAGGCATAGAGTCTATGTGAAATGATCATTGGTCAATTATGAAACCATAATTTGGTTTTCTTTTAATATTAATTTTAGATTTTCAATATAATGATATTTCAGGGCCCAACAGGTTATATAGCATAAATATGTGAAGTACACCTGCAGTATGGAAACAGTTCAACAAAATGGCCGTTTTACACTTTTTTCTAGTAAATACCACTCTAATATATATTCTATTCTCTTTGCTCATAATATTTTATTTCGATCTACTTTGTAAGGATTGTAGTTTTTCAGTTGTTAAATGTATCAAAGTGTCCAAGAGGGTGCAATCCCCCCCCCCCGGATATGCCAAGGAGGGGGAGGGGCTGCAAAAGACTATCCCCATTCCAAAATACGTCGTTGATTCTACCCTCCAGAAACCGGTTTTAACGTCTATTTCCTTGATTTGGTCTAACTGTAAATATCTCTCTCTCCAGTTAATTGTATAAGCCTAAGGTATTATTGTAGAGTTCAGCAAGGTTCAGGTTTGACCTGAGATACCCAGGCCTAAAACCTACCCTGAGCCAAGTTCAGGGTTCCGGTGCCCAGAGTAAACTCAACCTTGGCGGCAATATACACAAATATACAAACCTAGATTATAGATAACAACTGGTCACAGGACGGAGGAATTAGACAGCTAACATCAGCTCTCTTCAGCCTTTGCATGAATAAGATGATACATTGTGCGTGTGCATTCATGTACATGGCATCAAACGTATGAAAATAAACCAACTTTTTCATAGAAAATAATGAACACAAAATACACCAAAAAACAAAGTACATTGACGAAAAATACTTTCCTTGGTTTAGCGTGCGCATTTGATGCTTCAAATATATATATGAATGAAATATATAAACACAGATGCGCCCATATAGAAAACGCATTATATCTAAAAGAACAATTTAAATTAACTCTCCAAATTTTAACAAAAAAAGATATATTAAAGAGGCAATCGGAAGAAGTACAAATTTCATCCCATTTGGAAATGAAATCGTATAATATATAATATCATTTAATGAAATAAGATTTTGATTTCTCCCTGAACGCACCTTTTTTGATACTGCATATAAAGAAAGCTATCATCAACGATTATATTATTTAGAAGAAAAAAAGACACAAGTACAAGTATCTATATGTAATATGTATGATTCCTTTAATCCGCGAAAAAAATGCCTTAATGGACAGATGAATATACAATAATACAGACGAACTGGCGTATCTTATATATACTTTGTCTGTCTGTCTGTTTGTTGCTTTGTTTGTTTGTTTATATTTAATAAACGTCAAAATGGCTGAACCGGTTGGGCCAAAATTTTGTGTGGGACCTCGCATGACCCCGGGGATGGTTTAAGGAATTACAAAAAGTTGCATCCAACAAAAGATTTAGATTTTTTTGTGAAAAATGCGCGAAAAAATATTTGAAATCCGCGAACTTTTTTAGGTATTGTTTTACACTGTACAAAGTAAAGAAGCTCACCGATAAAGCCACAATTAATAGTTCCTTGTATTTAATACATAAATACAATGAGGACGGTTTTAAATTTGAACTTCTTTATTTCTACCAAGCATTCATACACATTACCATACAAACAAAGAAAAGCTGCCAACTTACAGCTGCTCTTTGTTTACGTACTTGTAAACTGTTAACTTGAAAAAACTTTGCTAGAAATCAAAACTTAAATAGAAAACTCGTCTTTATTGTATTGATATAAACGCTAACCACTGTATGACCTTCTTGTTCTCTTGAGCCTCCCTTACGTTTAAAATTCAAATTACAAAGATGACAAATTCTGGTAATGGTCTGGTCTGGATGAGTGATATCTGTTGTATCCGACAGTTTAGTTCTTTTGGGGCTGGAATTATCTAAAAATTGAAATACTTAGGACATATACATTGGAAACAAATGTTAATTATAAGGATTAATATATTTTTCATCATATTACCTAAAATTGTTGTGGACTTTCTTTTTGTTCTGCACTGGGTCGATGGTTTGTTTTGATCTAATCTCTCCTGGGGCAAGGTTGGAGTTACTTGCATAATTGCAAAACTATGGATCTCAGGCTGTTGAATTTGCTCAACATCTGAGTTGACAGATCTCAGTGTCATCCTGGCAACCTGAGACTCAAACTTTAACTTTAAACATATTCCAAATATTTAAGTCCAATTTTAACCAAAAAGATTCTATGTAATTCAGCCTTGAAGTGGCAAAATCTCTACATTTTTTGGTTTTTAGTTGACTGGACACTTTTCTAATGTATATACGGATTGAGGGGGGAGGGGAGTAGTACGATACTGAACAATACCTTGAACTGTGTGTAACCTCTCAATATTAATATTGCACCCCTCCCAGTAACATGTTTCCCCTTTATACAGCTTCCTCCCACCCCTTACTATAACATATATGATATTATATATACTTTGCTTGTCTGTTTGTTTGTAACCGATCAACGTCAAAACTGCCGAACCATTCGGGCCCAAATTTCGGGACCTCACATGATCTCAGGGAAGGTTTATGGACCATTAAAGCTAAAAAATGCCGTTAAAAATTTTCGATTTTTCAAAATCCACGAAAAAAAATAAAAGATCAACCATGAAAAGTTAAAGATAAGTGATATATATCCACCCTTTTCACAATATCGGACAGTATATTTTTCGTTATTTAGCTACGTGTAGGGGGGGGGGGGGGGGGGGGGGGGGGGGGTGCATTTTGCGCGGTGTACATATGCTAAAAAGGCCAATGCTTAAGGTGCATATGTCGTAAAATATATGTCTGATGTCTATACTCTTATTATGCACATGTGAATTTTGACTATTCCTGGGTTTGCACAATCCGTCTGTATATTCCAGAAGTTCTTTGCAGCATTAAATTCCATAAATAAAACAAATACAGAGTTGAGCACACACCTAGTATATATAAGATACTGTAAAGATGACATTAAACTTAAAAAATATGACGATTCCAATTAACTCTTCTACCTGGAGTAATTAGTCTTCTAAAAGATAATTTAATGATGTGCCAAAGAAATATATGTCAGCTAGATATTTGATTCTCTTTTATTAAATTTGTTGTGTCAGAGTTTCAATAATATTTTTTTCTCCATATATCTCCAAAACTTATTATATAATATTTACTTGTAAATAATACTTTAGCGTCTTTGTGTGTGTGTGTGTGTTCGGGGAGAGAGAGAGAGATTTCATTTCTTGAATTTCTTTAATATCAAACGAGTGTAAAAAGTTCATGATTTATATAAAGCCAAGGTTGATGGGTATATTTTTGTATAAAATTTCGTGACATAATTTTCCATGTATGTCATGTGCAGTGCAGGGTACATCTCTTGACCTCATATTACGTATGTAGACGGGAGGAGGGGGTGTCAAGGAAAGAGGGTTAGTTTGACCTCGGTGGTGGGGGGGGGGGAGAGGGGCATAGTTTGACCTCGAGAGAAAAGTGAGGGTCGTAACCTCGTCCCGGAATATATCGAGACTGTTTAGAGGTGAAGGATAGGAATGACCTCGAACTATTTATCAGAAATATATAAATTTCTAAACAAAACTTACAATATACATGAAGAATAAATTTATTATATACACACATATATGTATGTTTTTTTGCATTAAAACTTATTAAAAATGTACCAAATCAAACAGCTGAATTTAAAATTTTTCATGATTTTTTTAGAATGATTTGGTTGATGGTTCCAGTTTATGTTACTGTGAATGTTTCGGAGAATTCATTAACTTTATTACGACCCACCTCTCTTTATTATATCTGTGCATTAAATGGACTCGTCTACATTTTGTACTTCGGAGTAGAAATGTCAGTCAAGTCATCAGCTAAGTGACATGGACGAGTTTATTCTATGTCGAACCAGGGGGAGGTAGGTAGTAGTACTGGGTAAAGAAGGTTGTAGTAGAAATAGAATAGTCCAATGAATATCCCAAGGGCTAGGTGGAATCCGCTCAACCGTGAAATATTTGGATTTACGTCATTAGCACAGCAGGGCATCCCTCAGGGGACAGGGGAATACACATAGCAGTTCAATAGTCAGGGGTGTAGAGATACAGTAATGTTAAAATGTAAAGTCTAAATAATTTTAAATTCTTTAACGTAATTCTAAGCTAGTTATAAATATAGTTTTGGTCCGATATATCTTAATTGATAAACATCTCTCTTAACTCCAATATCGAATTTTTATCAAAGTTTTTGTACGTGTACTTTTATTCAGACTGATTTACAGACATTTTAAATATTTCAAACTATAGGACTAGAGACTGACTTCCATTGCAGTGTAATTAAGAATAACTTAAAATATCGTCTTCAACATTGGACTTATTAACAAAATTCTCTTAAATATCGTCATCAACATTGGACTTATTAACAAAATTCTCTTAAATATCGTCTTCAACATTGGACTTATTAACAAAATTCTCTTAATAAAACACTAACTCTGGCCAGACTTTAAGTTTGAACAAATTAGCAGTCTTTAGACCACCAGGTAACTGAAGTGTAACAAACGTAATAATTAAATAAGAATAAATTATAATAAAACAGTTTGCTAGAATTAGCTTCAATGTCTGTAGCTAGGGGCTCCATATCCGGAAGAAGGTGCGCTATAAGAAGGTGCTCCATATTCAGCGGCAGGGGCTCCATATTCAGCAGCAGGGGCAGCATAAGAGGGTGCTCCATATTCAGCAGCAGGTGCTCCGTATTCAGCAGCGGGTTCTTCATATTGAACAGCAGGGGCTCCATATTCAGCAGCGGGTGCTCCATATTGAACAGCAGGGGCTCCATAACCGGCATCGTTTCCTCCTGCAACGGCGTTTGCAGCAGCGCTTACAATGGCTCCAGCAACAGCTCCTAAAAGTAAAAATAAAACGTTTACTATGAATCCATTTATGTTTTAAATAATAAATTTCAAAAATCTAAATTTCACTGTTGGGCACACGAACGATCATAATCTTATCATACAGTCATCGTCGTATACATCAATACATTGAAGCAGACTTTCAATTTCAGTTTTTAAAGCAGTCAATACAGCTACTTTGTTTACTTGTAAACTTGTAATTTGAAAACTGCGGGTCAGAAATCAAAACTTGAATAGAAAAGTCGTCTTCATTGTATTAGTTAAAACGCCAACCACTTTATAAAAAAAAAACAAATTGATATTGTTGAAATAAATAAAATTCTAACTTATAGCTAACAATTTCTACCGCAAAGGGTTGTAAACTTGTAATTAACAATACAACAAATGATGACGGTCTAAGTTGAAATTTTCGAGAAGAAAAATAATATGAAAAAATTACCCTTGATAAATCCCTTAACGATGATATATTTGGCTCCTATACCGGCAGCTACTGCAGCAGCCTACATACATATTCTATTATTGTTTTAAATATGAATATCATAAATCATTTTAGAAGATATTGTTATTGTTATTATGATTATCAAAAATGATTAATGTTGTCATTATTATTAATGTCGTTATTAATTTAATTAACTTTATTATTATAATTATCATCATTATTATAATTATCATTATTATTATAATTATAATTATTATTAATGTAATCATTATTATTATTATTGTTATCATTATTATTATCATTATTGTAACATTATTATTGTTAATATCATTATCATTATTATTATTGTAATCATTATTACCGCTGGAAGAGCTACAGCTCCAGCAACGGGAACGGCAACAGCAAGGACAGGGTCGAAGAGGGGAGCTGGGGCAGGGGCAGCCAAAGACATGGTTACCATGCACAGAGCAATAGAGGAGACCTAGAAAATAACAGGGGTTAATAATAGATAAAGAACAAATATATAAAATAAAGTAACCCTGCAACCTGCCTATGTCAAACATCAAAAAGTCCAGAATTATTTACCCGACAACTTCGCCATCGGAACTATATGTTTTAACTGTTTCCATTGAAAATTATATTCAAAAACATTTCGGAAACATTGACCTCGTATTATGATATTAGCAATATAATGTAGAATAATTGAGTTTGGATAGATATTAACCTTTACTTGTTAAATATGTTTAATAACAATGCATTGTTTTTTGTTGTATTTTGTACAATATATTTGAAGGATATTTGTTGGTTCCTTATCATGCATGAATTTAAAGGATATATGTTTGTTCGATATCATGCTTGAATTTGCAACAAAAACTTACTTTAACCATAATTACACCAATTACACTCAGGGTTTAATGAACTCCTATTTAAAACTCGATCTTCATGAAACAAGGCAAAACAAGACAAAATTAAAATGTTTTAATAAAGCACTTATTCATTCTCCCCCCATTTTTGTTTTGTAAACAACTTATCTGATTGTAGCTTATCAAGACAGATTAAATTTCCAATTTTTCAAATACGAGCATCAAACTTTCAACAATATAGAGAACCCGACTCATTCGAAACCTGACCCCCCCCCCTCTCCTCCCCCCTATTGCACCTGAGCCCTACTTTCGCCCCTTCGGACCCAGTCCCCAACCCTAATATGTATATACTGAACATGAAATTGACATAAATAAAACAAAAGAATTGAGAAAAAAGAACTAAAAGAAAAAGAACTGAGTGAAAAAATGTTTAAACAGTGAACAATTTCGTACGTTTTTTTGTAATGTTTTATTTATCTAAAGAATTTAAGGCTGCAATGCTTCTGGAATATTTGCCTTCTTGATAAAACATTTTTAAAATCCTTTTTATGACATTTTCCGGGTTATTTTGAAGAATGTGCAATGTGCATAGGTCCCGGCAATTTTGAAACACATTAAATATGTAGAATTTAAATAAATGAATACAGGGTTTTTCATCTTGTTTATCACAATCACCTTGGTGAAGAGCATGTTGTTGCTTGAACGGAGGACTGCTGTTGAATAATGGTTTAGTTTTAAACTATATACTTATATGTATAGAGAAGCCAATTTCAAGGCCAAGATACCGCTCACGAGAGAGCTCAAGATATGTTACGTCAAATAAGATTCCATCGATCTATCTATCTATGTGTATATCTACCTATCCATCTATCTATCTACCGATCCATCCGGACTCCGTAGCTACAAGCAGCTCCCTAAGCGGTCTGTGCCCTAAGGATAGAATCAACGACCAGTGTCGTTGATTGCTTGCATACTTTGCACTATCGTTGATTTAGGATGAGCCTAACAAAAGTTAAAGAATTTGTTCAGAAAAAGTAAAAAAATGTCATCAAATAATTTGTCAGAAAAAAATAAAAGGATCGATTTTATAAATAGTAAATGTCATATTTCAACGTTTCTCAGAACCATTTTTTAATATACGTTGGTAGGCGATTAAAGCAATATAATGAAGACGACTTTTTATTTAAGGTTTAGTTGTTAACAAGTTTTTTTTTTAAATTACTAGTTTACAAGTAATTAAAGAGAGAGGCTATATTAATGACAGCTTCTCTCTGTTTCCATGTTTTTTTTTGTATCCATACTGTTAAAAAGCTTGATATAAATCAAAATTAAAATCGAACGTCGTCTTCATTATAGTGATTTTATCGTTTACCGCCGTAAATGAATCAAAAAAATTTTTTTTTTAAATGTTACATGCATTTTTTGAAAAGTAAAGGCCTCGTTACTAAATATTTCTATTGACAATATTTTATTCTAATCTTCATGAGGTTTCATTATTTTCAAAAAATTTTAGATTTAAATGTATTTCTAATTGCTTAGTTTTCTATTCTCACTATCTATCTATCTATCTATCTATCTATCTATCTATCTATCTATCTATCTATCTATCTATCTATCTATCTATCTATCTATCTATCTATCTTTTTTATATCTATCTATCTATCTATCTATCTATCTATCTATCCTTCTATCTATCTAGCTTTTTTATATCTATCTATCGATTTAATTATCTACTTAATTATCTATCTTTCTATTTTTTTATCTACCTTTTAATCTTACTTCTTAAATAGATAATATTTTAATTTTGTTTCTACTTATATATCTATCTTTATCTCTTTTTGAGTATCTATTTAACGCGCATTCCTTGAAAATCAGTAAGATAAAATTTTTTTTATATTAAATAGCAGGCTGCAGTTCTCTGTTTTGTTTGATAAATTACTTAATATATAAATTATTCAATATCATACATGGTCCTTCTGTTTGTTATTATGTTTCTTATGAGACCTTGTATCTGGGATCACACATAAGATGAAAGAAATTAAGTCTTTGCCACCAACTCTGATCTTCTAATCCCTATATCTCTGCAACCCAATATAATAGACCATGTGACTATGAATTCTGTTAAATCATATATCTGTAGTAAACGCGCGCCTACTCCATAACAATTTCTCGAACCAGTATCTATACAGGTACAGTTCAGTTTCACTTAGCTATCAATGTTTAAACCCGGATACAATCTCATAAGCTATCGATATCAATTGGAAGCTCGTAACTATTAATGCCAAATCAAAGGACACGATCCACATGGCTACAATCCTGTGAACTATCATCGCCACCACCACTGTGGGGTGATATGTCAACCAGACAATAGCGATCCATTGATCAATGTCTCATACAAGACATGATCTCAATTCGTATGTTTCATCGAAACCTTAATTACTTTCAACACTGTAATCAAAACGGAGTTTCTGTATCAACCGTGGTATATTTCTTTAGTTTATATTATAACTAGAAATTCAAGGCGCTTCGTGCCCTTCTTTCTAGCCTTTGATTTTTCATAAACCTTCCCTGGGGTCCCTAGATGTCCCACAAAAAATTTGGGCCCGATCGGTTCAGCCGTTTTGACGTTTATTGGATACAAACAGACAGACAGACAAGCCAAATTTATATATAAATGATTTAAAATACAAAAGAACTAAATTTTGGTGGCAAAACTCACATATTTCATAATTTACGAAAAGGGATTAAAGGGTTTGGGACACGAGGAGAGATCATGGTTTAAAGGGAAATCTAGGGTTTAGGTATACAGGGTTACCCATCAAGGATGAGACCGTAAATACGACTTAAAACGTTTAAAACATGACGATCCCAAGTTTATGTTAAGTCTTCTGTCTTTCACTTGTGTTAAAATGGGCTATTTAATAATTAGACAAAAATAGAAAAAAGTTTAGAAGTGAATACATTGGGAAACAGACAATATAAAACTCCGTGTCTGTCTTAGACCTCAGATTTCTTTAACAATTAGTTCTATCAAATCAAAAAGCTTCCGTTTGAAAAATCAGAGGATTACAACATTCGGTTGCAAAGATAAAGGGATTAGAAAATTTGAGATTTCGATTGAACTAAGGTACAGTTAATATTTCTTATAGCAGTGTATTTATAACCCAGTTCGAAAGAAAGATATCAAAGCAAAGTTTAAATCACCGAGACTGCTCGCGTCTATGCATATTGCTAATTTACGCAAAGGGCGTATACAACATGGTGTGTGTGAACTGACCAATGATTCTTCCACGTGTAGATACACTCTCTCATCTACCATATTCATAAATACAACGGTTATAAACAGATAATTTTCTACAGCTCTTTAAGCCTTAAAACCAGTTCATAAATCAGCGTGACAATTATTTCAAGCCATCTTAGCATAAACCCAACTGACATTGTAATTTTTTTTTTGTTGTCTACGCATTTGAAGGGTTTGTACTTTTGGTTAAAATTACAGTTTTTCAGTTAATGTCTGAACTTGCCACAGACCGACACTGAGGGTTAGTCCGGCCCAGGGTATTACCGGGGTTTCATTCATATTTGTTCCTTCAATGTACTATACAGGGTTGCCAAAGAAAATGGAGGCTTCAATCTTTACAAGATTTAGCATTTTCAATATTTTAAACACTTCACAGAGAGTCCCACTAAATCAACATGACAATCAAATGGATAATTTCAAGTAACCCTAGCCTGCACAGAAATCAATGTCAGATTTACAACTTTGTCTGATCAAGTATGAGTTAGATATCCATGTTTTTGTTTCTTTAAACGGTTTATTTTCTTTTGCGGTTTCTTCAAAGTGCAGTGCCATAACCCTAGAGACACCAGGAAATCTTTTTTGTTTCCACTTGAATTTTTTGATTTTTTCGGGGGGAGGGGGAAATTCAAAATTTTTGCCCCTCCACCCATTAAATCCCATTTTAGATCATTTTAAGCAAACCTTAAAATCATTCATTCCTGTACGACCAAACTACCCAAAAACGGGTTTTTAGTCCGTTATGTGGTATTTGGATGACGACAGAATGTACACAGAAATATAATTTCAAATTAATATAAATGTAATAAAAATATGTTTGTTCTCAACTTTGTTTATTTTTCAAACTGAAACCTTGACAAGTTTTTAAAATTAGAAGAGTTTTTTATGCTGGATGATATGTATATATAGAAATTATAATTTAAAAAAACCTAATAAACATCGTTATGATTTTAATATCGGGATTGATAATAATAATTATACTAATTTGTAATAAATGATAGTTTTATCAATTGTACAACAAAACCACGAAAATACAGTTCGTCTTTTACACAGAACGCTTTTTAGTTCTAAACATAGATTTGAAGAAGACTATTTTATATTATGAAATCAGGTTTAGAAGAATTTACAAATGACAATTCCTTGATTAGAGACTGACCAGAGCAAGGGCTATCTCAGGCACATTATAAAAGTTGTTTGCAGTTTGCAATTTTAACCCTATTTACCCGGGGGACGCAATTTGACCCTCCCCCCTTATAGTTTTTTGCAATAACTCAAAAAGTATTTGAGTTAGGAAGCTCAAATTTTATGAATTTTCTAACCAACACATGCCCATCACTTAAGGCTAATAGCTGCCTGAGTCCTCAGGCATACTGCTTAAATGCTTTCTTTTCCCTATACCAAACAAAATCTATATTTAGACCTACTTCCAGTCATTGGATTTCAACATTTTATAGCTCTTTGGAAACAAATTTTTAACAGATTTTTGCACAGACACTTTTAAGGGGAATTTGCACATTTCTTGAATACACATTTAGGTTTTAAAAATTTTGAAAATGTTTTTGCAGATTTGAATTCGCTTTTCAAAAATGTATAATTTGTTGCATTTAGCGCAATTTTATCTTTCGCACAATTTTTGCTTAATAACTTATAGATTTCGCAATAAATATATGGATTTTTGTAAATTTGCATTTTCTTTGCAGATTATTGAAGCAGGCCCAAGAGCTTTCCTAAAACGTATCAAATGTTATAGATTTGTATCACAATAAGAAAAAAAAGGGGGGGGGGATCAATTTTACGTCAGAGCTCGAAATTTAAAAGAGTATCGTTAAACAAAACTCGGGAGTTTCCTTTTTGGGGTCTTAACATTTATGTAGATTTTTATTTAAGAAATTCGAAAAAAATGAAAAATATAATCAAACTGAAAAAAATAATATTTCATAACAAAAATATTGATATTCACAAAACTGCGTAACCCCATTCGTGAAACCAGGGTTTAAAAACTGGTTTCTTAACGATACCTTGTCTTAAGTTTTGGGCTCAGGGTAAATAGGATTAAACGTGTACAATGTACAGATGTACAAGTGTTCAAATATAAAAGTGTTCAGATGTACAATAGTTCAGGTGTACAAGTGTTCAGATGTACAATAGTTCAGGTGTACAAGTGTTCAGATGTACAATAGTTCAGGTGTACACGTGTTCAGATGTACAGGTGTTCAGATGTACAAGTGTTCAGATGTACACATGTTCAGATGATCAAGCGTTCAGATGTAATAGTGTTTAGATGTACTAGTGTTCAAATGTACAAGTGTTCAGATGGTCACGTGTTCTGATGATTAAGTGTTCAGATGTACACGTGTTCAGATATACACGTGTGCAGATGTACACGTGTTCAGATGTTCACGTGTTCAGATGTACACGTGTTCAGACGTACACGTGTTCAGATGTACACGTGTTCAGATGTACACATGTTCAGATGTCTACGTGTTCAGATGCACACGTGTTCAGATGTGCACGTGTTCAGATGTACACGTGTTCAGGTGTAAACAAGTATTTAGGTGTACAAGTTTTCAGATGTACTAATGTTCAGATGTACAACTGTTTAGATGTACACGTATTTAGATGTTTACGTTTTCGTATGTACAAGTGTTCAGATGTAAAAATGTTCAGATATTACAAGTGTTCAGGTGTAAAAGTCTTCAGATGTACAAGTGTTCAGATAGTCACGTGTTCAGATGATTAAATGTTCAGATGTACACGGCATCAGGTTTACAAGTGTTTAAAAGTACACGTTTTCAGAAGTACAAGTGTTCAGAAGTAAACGTGCTCATATGTACAAGTATTTAGATGTAAAAATGTTCTGGTGTACACGTTTTCAGATGTACAAGTGTTCAGGTGAAAAAGTGTTTAGACGTAAAACATTTTTTAACGTTGTAATCTTGATGTATGAGCCTAAAATCTTGGGAAGAACCAATCCCATATTTTCAAAATAAATTAAGTAAGTTGAGAATTCCTTAATTCTCTCACTTGCCGAATATTTGAAAAATGGGTGAATGCAAGTTAAAGGATAATCTATCTACAAAACGAAAATGCATTAAACCCATTTTATCAATTTAAAGTTCTTAGCTCAGAGGATTCTCAGCTTATTATGAATCAGTCGAATCAGCGGTTTTTAAATTGTAAATATTTTATGTTTTACCACTTTTTAATTTGTTCTCACGCATTAGTCAGTAGTCTTCCTTATCTTGTTCAATTCAATATTATACATAAACAAGTATAAGACGTTCAAAAGTAAGTACAGGGTGTCCCAATAAACATGGGAATTCAGTGACGATTTTGATATCGTCTTTGTAAATTTGGGATTCACGAACAGATATCAATATATATTTTAATAGAAATATTATTTTATAAGGTTCGTTTACTATTCTCTCTTTATTGTCTATTCTATTGTCTATTCTATTGTCTATTCTATTGTCTATTCTATTGTCTATTCTATTGTCTATTCTATTGTCTATTCTATTGTCTATTCTATTGTCTATTCTATTGTCTATTCTATTGTCTATTCTATTGTCTATTCTATTGTCTATTCTATTGTCTATTCTATTGTCTATTCTATTGTCTATTCTATTGTCTATTCTATTGTCTATTCTATTGTCTATTCTATTGTCTATTCTATTGTCTATTCTATTGTCTATTCTATTGTCTATTCTATTGTCTATTCTACTGTCTATTCTATTGTCTATTCTATTGTCTATTCTATTGTCTATTCTTGATGGAAATCTACACAAATGTTTAGACCTCAAACATCACAGTTTCCGATGTATGGGCCGGGAATTTTTTTTTTATTGGTATGAAAGAAAATTTTAGAAATATGGTTAAAAGCTTTTCTCAATGGTTAAGAATATTAGTGTTTAATTGTCAAAGTAATATTATGTACTGCAAAAAAGCGTAATATATACATAAATGCATCTCTAATTTATTAGATTTGATCAAAGATTTCGTTGTTCGGTTCGACAAATTGAAAAGCAAAAGCAAAAATTGGATTACTGTTTTTTGGATGTACAATGTACACATTTCTCTCATTAAACAATCATAATACAACGAATCAGATGTAATTTTGATGCATATCCTAGACAAGACAAGATTCAAACTGTCTGTTTGTATTCAAAACTAAGCTTTAGGTGCGCACTGCAGTGACCGAAGAAATATTGGGTTTTAGCGGAAAGTGCACGATAAACGTCAAATCAGCTTAAACGATCGAGTCCATTTTTTTTGTGGGACCTCAAATGACCCCAGGGAAAATTTATGAATGCTCGAAGAAATACAAAAAGTTGTCTCGATTTTCGATTTTTTCGATTTTTGTAAAAATTTTGAAAGTCCACGAAAACAAAATGAACGAGTATTGAATAGCGAAAAGTAGTTGAACTACGTGGATGAATTTAAACTTCTTTTCTTGTGCGGCGGTTCGAATTGAAGAGAAGTGGCTCAACTTAGTCTGCATAGTTCAACTATTTTTCACTGTCTATTAAATTTATCCCCGGTGTATTTATTTCTTTATGGTGTATTGTTTAATCAAAAGCAGAGGCATCTAAGGTTTCAATTAAACTAGAACTGCATATGACCATGGTCCCTGAGAATGATAACCATGCTGCATTTTTCTCCTTTAAAGGGAGTAACCGGCTAGACATGGTAGTTGAGCTAAGAGTGTAGTAATGTAGAACATTTTTTATAATTCATTTGAGACAGTTTTTACGGTGTAAAATTGCTAAATAAGAGCTGAAATTTGATCTTTGAAGTTCTCCGATTGTCCATTTTTAAATACTGCACTCTCAGCTCAACCACCATGTCAAGCCGGTCACTCCATTTTAAATCATTCTGCAGAGTTTCTGTTTTCCAGAAAAAAAATCGTTATCAGCTTATCAAATTTGATATACGGCACAAGCCGTCGACACCAAATTGAAAAAAATCTTTAAAAGTTCCCTCATGTTAAGTAGTGGGCGACATTCAAAATAATTTTCATGCAGTTTTAGCCGAAAAAAAGTTGTGTTTTTAAAAAAACTCATCCGTTTCGTTTTCGCTTTCAACTGTTATTTTTTTTTCGTTAGCGATTTAAAAACTAACGGTTTTTGCCGTCCGTTAAAGGACTCTTCCGTTCATTTTCGAAAACCTCCGTTTTGTTAACATTGCCCAGCCCTAGGCACAGTAATCAGGTTTACGAGTGAATAGTCCCATTCCTATTCAACATGTGACCTAATATGGATTATAGATTATAGTTTGCATCTATAGCCGTAGGTACTAATCGAATAAGAATTAAGGAAATATAACTGTAAATATAATTAAAATTCATAATGTTTACGAGATGTATTATAGTGGTAATGCCTGATTCACTGCTTACGAAGTATTAAGTAATGTTAATGCAGCATTTACTCATTTATTTATAAACTGAAATGTAACAGATAAAATGGCTAAACATGAAATGTTAAAATTTTTTTAAGTTTCAAGCAAAAAGAGAAGTAACAACAATGTGTATTAATTACCTACTTTACATCACTCAGTTACAACATCGCTATTAATTCTATTTTTTGTAACTTTGAATTTGAATTTCCAGTTTCCAAATTAGCCAATAAATCTTTAAACCTCCAAACTCTTTGAGTGAAAATATTAAGATATATGAATATTTGGATTAATGTATGTATTTATATATAAATCAGTTTCACCATGTCAGATAGTTCCAGAATAAATTTTTCTAATATGAAAAAGGATTGTATAGGATTTGCAATAGTACCCTTGACACTTTGTACATCTGAACACTTGTACATCTGAACACTTATTCATCTGAACACTTGTACATCTGAACACTTGTACATCTGAACACTTGTACATCTGAACACTTGTGCATCTAAAAATTTGTTCACCTAAACACTTGTACATCTTATGTACAACTTAACACTTGTACATTTGAACACTTGTACATCTGAACACTTTTACATCTAAACACTTGTACATCTGAACACTAACACTTATGAAAACTTGTACAACTGATTACTTGTACATCTTGACACCTTGTATATCTGAACACTAGCACTTATGAAAACTTGTACACCTGATTACTTGTACATCTTGACACCTTGTACATCTGAACACTAGCACTTATGGAAACTTGTAACCTGATTACTTGTACATCTTGTCACCTTGTACATCTGAACACTTGTACATCTGAACACTAATACATATGAAAACTTGTACACCTGATTACTTGTACATCTTGACACCTTGTACATCTAAACACTTGTACAACTGAACATGTGTACATCTGAACACTTGTACGCCTGAACACTTGTGCATCTGAACACTTGTACATCTGAACACTTGTACATCTGAACACTTGTACACCTGACCACTTGTACATCATAACACTTGTGCATCAAAACACTTTACATCTGAACACGTGTGAAATCCGAAATGCTTTCGGTAGTTCAATATTAAGAATAAAATGTTTGAAGTTTCTCCTAGAGATGGACGCGTTCTCCTAGAGATGGATGCGTTCTACTTGAGATGGATGCGTTCTCCTAGAGATCGACGCGTTCTCTAGAGATGGACGCGTTCTCCTAGAGCTGGACACGTTCTCCTAGAGATGGATGCGTTCTCCTAGAGATGGACGCATTCTCCTAGAGATGGACGCGTTCTCCTTGAGATGAACGCTTTCTCTAGAGATGGACGCGTTCTCCTAGAGATGAACGCGTTCTCCTAGAGATGGATGCGTTCTCCTAGAGATGAACACGTTCTCTAGAGATGAACAGATTCTCCTAGAGATGGATGCGTTCTCCTAAAGATGGACGCGTTCTCCTAGAGATGGATGCGTTCTCCTAGAGATGGACGCGTTCTCTAGAGATGGACAGATTCTCCTAGAGATGGATGCTTTCTCTAGAGATGGATGCATTCTCCTAGAGATGGACGCGTTCTCCTAGAGATGGACGTGTTCTCCTAGAGATGGACGCGTTCTCATTTTCTTCATTTTGTTTGTCCATCGTTCGGGAAGGAAACAATTTTGTTCTTTTTTTCACTCGGTCAAAACAATTTATTTTCTTCGTTTTCTCACTGTACGATCCTCAGTAAAATCTTTGTTTTGTAAAATCGTTTGTTCAGTAAAATCGTTTCTTAGAAAAGAAAACGATCGTTTTTTGTCGTTCGTGAAGCAAAAAACTTCAGTTTTTAAAAATCTTGCGGAAAACTCATTTGTTCAATAGAAAAAATATAGTTTTTCAAGTTTGTTTGATTAAACGATTTAGAAATCGTTTCTAAACGATCAAGAACGTTTAAACGATCAAATATAAACTAGGAAGTTTTAATTCAAGAAGGATATCATTCTATAATACACACATTTTACAATTGTAATTTGCATTTTGGGCACCCTTATGATCGGAAACAATTAAGATTTCAATATTAGTGCAATTCACTTTAGTTTGACGTGTTGAATCATTCTGTAATCATTAGATTGAGTTTTGAATAAACAGAGATATGATATTTCCGCAGGACCTGTACAATGTAGAACAATGAAGCAGACAATGTAAATTTAACATTCATTTTGGTTGGACACAAACTTACGCTTCCATTATGATATATGATATATCTTAGGTTAAAATGTCTGGTTTTATGCACGCATTGTTACAAATATACATATTCGTCAATGTAATTTTTAGGAAAAGACAATTTGTCAGGGAGGACCTAATTTAACATTTATGCGGTCTAAGTTCTTTTGTTCGTCGGGTTGAGTTCGAGTGAAGTGGTTTAACTTTGTCAACGTAGTTCACCTACTTCTCCCTATTAATTAAGTTTGGTCCCTTGATTGCTTCTTAGAAATTTGATTTATTCACAACAATACCCTTTATACCTTTATCCAAAGAGAATATATTTTATATTATTACCTGCTTAGCCATATGTGGAAGATATTGTGGATTTTCTAGGTTTAAAAGTATTTAATTCTATCTCGTGTTTCCACGTTCAGGGTTACCCACAAAGGATGAGACAGTAAAGACGATCCAAAAATCTAAAAATATGACGATTTAATGCTTATTTTTCCTTTGTAACTGTAATTGTCCTGTAAATTTTCGTTTTAATAAACCGCCCTCCCCCATCTCTAAAGTAAATCGAATGGTTTTCGAAAACAAGATGTAAATATCTTACCATAGCTTGCTACCGATATGTTAAAATTTTATACTTTCCAAATATAAGGGAATAATCATAAAATAAATAGTAAGTCGTGTTTACAGAAGGAATCCTGATAAGCTGAATGAATATAACACAATATTAAATCTCTGCTGCTTTAAGTCCCTGTTACCATATTACACTTAACACAAGGTTGTGAAGCATTAAACATAGATAAAATATAAGCAATAAAACATGGTCTACGGTACTTCGAGGTAGAGATGGGCATCCTTTTTGTAAACGAACAAAATTTTTGAGAACGCGGACAAATTTTTTAATAAACGATGTCATTTAGAAAAAAAAGATGAAAGAACAATTTTACTGAACGATCGTTCAGTGAGAAAACGAACAAAATAGAAGGAAAATGAACAATATTTTTGAGAATGAACGAAATAAATTTTTGAAATAAAACGGAAAAAACGAACGCGCCCCTCTCTAGTCCACGAGTACTTTGAGGAACATAGAAAGAGTGCAGGGTAACAGCAAAACTAATAGAATATTATGTACATTCAGAATGAAGAATGAAGAATAAGGATAAAAAGATTTTATAAGAAAAAGAATAAATTGCATTTACTAATATAAATTTGAATGTTGCTTTGTAATTCGAACGTGTCCAGAATTTCGAGGAGAAAAACTATAAATCAATGGTGTGTTATGAAAAAAAATAAAGACATAACTTGGACAAAAATATTTAAAAAGAAACTATTTTGTTTCGAATGGAGTCTTGTTATTATTGCTATTTTGTAAAAAACCCCATCATTCACTTTTAAAAATACTGTAAACACCCTCGCGGTGGCAGGAATAGGTTGATTTTTAGGAACATTCCCTTTATTAAAAAAGTGGTCATGTATTAGTATTTAATGTGGTTTCTGGCTGTGGTTATGTAATAGAATTTGAAGTTAGGGAACTAATTTAGTTTAATCTGCATCCGGTATACATTCAATGTGAATAAATACCTAAGTGTAACGTATATAAACAGGATGTATCCAGTATACACTACTGGTTGTACCTGTATCCGGTAAACAGGGCGCATCTGTATCCGGTATACACTACAGGTTGTATCTATATCCGGTATAAACTACTGGGTGTACCCAATATACACTACAGGTTGTATCTGTATCCGGTATACAGGGTGCATCTGTATCCGGCATACACTACAGGTTGTATCTTTATCTGGTATACATTACAGGGTGTATCCGTATCCGGTATACACTACAGCCAACAGGGTGTATCCAGTATACACTAAAGGGTGTATCTGTATCCGGTATACAGAGCGCATCTGTATCTGGTATACACTACAGGTTGTATCCGGTGTAAACTACATGGTTTATCTGTATCCGCTAAAAATACAGGGTGTATCAGTATCTTGTATACACTACATAGTGTATCTGTATCCGGTATGAATTACAGGATGTATCTGTATTCGGAATAAGACTACAGGGTGTATATGTTTTCGGTTTACACTACAGGGTGTACATGTATCCGAAAATACCGTCCATGACATGTCATCTGATGAACATAAGTTAAGTTTTAACAACAGCCAGGTGAATATATTTGTATAACAACTATAATTATATCAATTTATCATATTTTGAGTACAAGCCACATGCTTTTCAATTCTTTTAAATTTTAAATGATTTTAAATTTAACCAGATGCAGCCTAAAGTCAGACCGAGTCAAACTAGTTGCACCAGCTAGTCCTGTCTGTTAGCCAACTATATTGACCCCTGCCGTATTGATGTACATGCGTTGAGTGTGGCAAATAAAATATATAGTAAAAAACAAATCAAAATATTATAGATCTATCCTTGTTATAATTTAGTGTATACTGTGCAATTGTATCAAGTGTTGATAATTACTCTTTTTTTAGGAGTACACTGAAGGTCGAGTTATCTCAGTAGAACTAAATATTTATCTTTGTTTTCACAATAGACAACATTTTCTACAGTGAGAACCAGAAGTTATGATTTTATATACACTCGTCGTCGCATATATCAATACAATGAAGACGACTTTTGATTACAATTTTGGTTTATATTATGCTTTTAAACAGTGCATGGAAACACATAAACATGAAAATAAAGAGAATCTGTCAATTAAAAGCTTCTCTTTGTTTACTAGAAAACTTGTAATTTGATAAATCTTAACTTGAATAGAGACTTCTTCATAGTATTGATATATACGCAGACAACTGTATTAAAATGAGCATCAAACACAGTAAAAGTGCAAACCCATAAATTAATATTTTATTTACGTTGATTTTTAAACTTTGAAAACTGGTTGCTTTAAACAGCATAAAGTTCCCTTTATATTGGTTAAAGATCGTCTTCCTAGTCCACAGGTTTATGGGTCCCACCGCAAATCTATGAATTTATTTTACAAGGTTACCCACAAAGGATGAGACTTCATAGAGGATTGTACGGAATTTATAATGTCTGTTTTCTTATATTCACAATTTTCTGCAATTTTAAACTGATTTCTTTCTTTTAATTATTAATAAAGCCATTTTTTACCTTTGGATCGCCATATTTTAAGAGTTTTTGATCGTCTTTACAGTTTCAAATAATATTAGCTTACATTTATACTTATTTCATTAAGAATTAATGAATGTTCCATCATCGTGAAATTAAATAAACTAAACTATTTCTTTATTTTGTTTTTCTTATTGCCTAGCCAAAGGCGTACTTTGAAATAAAGTTATCCTTATAGGGGTAGGGGGTAGAGATGTCAACGATAGTGTAACGTAACGTAAAATGTACGTTTTTGTACGTTACGTTACAATAATGTGTAACGTTTGGATATATTCTATACAAACAAACAGACAGACGGACAAGCCAAATTTATATATAGATTAGTAAGGATAGATATACCATGTTTACAGCATAATTTAAGTTGAATGTACGTATTTAGAAGATTAACATAGATAGATATAAATGTAGTTAATCTAATCACATTCACAATGTATGTTTTTATCATGTTATTTAGCTCATGTTTATCTAGGTATATGCTCAGGTTAACAAATATGGGGATTATAGCTACGAAATTTGCTACATATCTACAATTAACATTTCTAAGGTTTACGCTATCAGGTTGCAAAAATATAGGAATTAGCAAATTTAAGTGTAGGGCAAAAGCTCAATTCCTATGATTGACCCCTTCAGAGGTGCTTTTTAAAGATTTTCTTTTCTTCTGGGTGACAAATTATAAGTTTACATAAACGCTGAATCATTGGTGTTGAGTTTAGTGCTGAATCATTATTTATAGTAACCATGATGAGACAAATTATTCTGAAGAAGAAATCAGTTAATAACGGATTAAATACTTTTTAGAAAAAAATAATTAAAGGGACTGTAAGCGAAATTTCAAGTGACCCTTATGCAAAGATTTACAACGGTACCAAGCTTGAAACCTGAATCTAATTAAATCTGTATAAACGTATTTTTCTAACTCTAAAACACTAAAAGTGTTTATTTCTTTGAATTTCTCCATTTCTTCTTATACACAAGAAAGGCGCCACTCCTGTATGCCGAGTCCATTAGCGCCTGATCCAATCAAGGTTCAGTCATGTGTTTGTTGTCTATTCTGAACAAATTTAAAAAGTGTGGAGGTAACAGCTATCTTTCTATCTATCTCATTATTCAGTGAAAATTTTGAATACTTAAATTGGCGCTTTCATTATATGAAAATATTTACTTCTACTGAAACTATATTAACGCGCCGCAATTCTCTTTCGCAGTAAACACGCAAATCAAAATAAAAACTTATGAAAAATATAAATATTTGATTAATAATTGATCAGACAAAGGTTTTAAGGGTACCTTGGAAAATCGAGCATTGCCATCTTTGCATGGAGGGTCATGTGAAATTACGCTTACATTCCTTAAAAGGGGATAAGGGGTGGGGGGAGGGGGGGTGGTCAAGAAGATAGGATTCTAAAGAGAATATATATTATTTTTTATTTCATTTATTAACAGTAGAATAACCCTAGATTTACTCAACCCTCTTTGTGACCCCGTAGCTCCTCTTTTTTTATGCACGGGTCTAATTATTCGGTCACAAAACATTTCTGGTCTTCTCGGAAGCTCTTTTTTTATTTACTAGAAATTCAAGGCGCTTCGCGCCCTTCTTTCTAGCCTTAGAGGGCGCTTCGCGCCCATCTTCTAAATTAGTTGTGAACATGTTCTCTTTGTGTACATCGTAAAACAAAACAAAAATAATTCGCGGATTTTCACAAAAAATTTCGCGGATTTTCAAAATTTT
>NW_019397826.1:0-6492 GCF_000591075.1 Eurytemora carolleeae | reverse complement strand
CATGTACAAAATTGATAGGAGGGGGGGGAGGGGGCCTGGGGGGGGGTCCAAAAATCGTATACTAGGACAGACCCTCCCATTTCATGTTTATAAGGAGCAATGGAGAAACTCACAGAAATAAAATCTTTTAACGAAAATATCTTCCAACGACAATATCTTCCATATTTTTAACAGATTAAGGTTTCAATGGTACCGTTGTACATCGGGCATTGTCATCCTTGCATGGAGGGTTACTTGAAATTAGGCTTACAGTCCCTTTAAGAGATGAAATATAAAGTTTGTCTTTAATTTTTGATAAACTTTTAATGACAACGTTTTTATCAAAAAATATTGGACGAGTTTTACGAATTCTAAAATAAACTTTAACTTCTTAGTGTCTTTAAAATGACACTGATTTTGATTTTTAGCAATTTTAGATTTATCTGTCATATAATTGGTTAGTTTTATTGGACATGCTATAGCTGAACACCGATTACGATAGTTTCATTAAAGGACGTCATTAAAGGACGTCATTAAAGTTTGAATCTGTGTGTTGTTACTTGTTATATACGTATAGTGTATTATATACATTACTATACTCACAGATTTAATTTTGTGTTATATTTACCTTGCATGAAAGTGGAACGTTAAAAAATTGTGGTTTCATTACATAAGCTTTAACGCAACGTTGGGAAAGTTTTTTAAAACGGGAAATGCAAAAGCGTAACGGAGCTTATTGTTTTTTTCACAACATTTACTAAAGCTTAACGTTGTATAAGGTATTCAAGTGCCGAAAATTCATTACGTAACGTTACTCTGTGCAATAAAATTTCATAATGTGCAACGTAAGGTTTTAAACGTTAATACTTTTGATGAGCACTATCGTAACGAAAGCTAAAATCTAGAAAAATCAAAACGTTGACATCTCTAGTAGGGGGAAAACTGTAAATTCAAAACATTTAGCTTCTTGGATACTTTAAAGGTACACATACAGTCCAATTAGCTTATAAGTACTACTTGATCTCAGCAGTGCTGTTCACTCTTCAGTTTCAGATTTGAAAAGTGTTATGGCTCTGAGATACACCCCCTTTACAGGTATAGGGGGGCATTAGAAGACGAAAATCTTAAATTTGGCGTATTTAAAGATTAGGTGGTCCGCAAATTCGAATCCTCTTAGGTTGACCTTGCATAAAGTGAAGTTACACCATTTATACTGTTTTACTTTTATATGTGCATTTATATCCAATCCCTTTAATAAGCCAAATTTACAAATATTATAAAACTAGGCTTTTATGGCGCGTATTTGAACTTTAATTGTTGCTCTATCTAATTGAGCATTCTTTTTGCATACAATTTAAAAGAAAAACTAAAAAGTTCGCGGATTTAATAATATTTTTTTTGAGCATTTAAAAAACTTTTACATAAATCTTAAGCTTTTGAACACAAAGTTTTGTAATTTTGAGCACATATAGCCCTTCCCTGGGGTCGTGCAAGGTCCCACACAAAATGTGGACCAGATCGATTCAATTTTTTTAAATTTATTGAATACAATTAAACGGACAGACAAGCAATGTATACAGGGTGAGTAAAAAAAGTGTGATTAGCGTGGTCTCTATCAAAACAACTTTTTTTCTTCATAAAATTCTTATGCATGGAAATTTTGCAATATTTTGGAATATTGTTAAAAATTTTTGATACTTACATGCTACATTTTTTCTTCTCAAAATCAAAACTGAAGAAAAAGAAAAAATGTGTCAAAGTATAATTTCTACCTAATCCTAAAATTTCATAAAAATCAAACTCATGGAAATGGAGAAAATTCGCAAAACCGTTTCAGGAAAATTCGCAATTTAGATCTAGTGTCCAAGCAAGGCTATCCATAAAAAGATCTAAGAATTAGAGCGGTGAAATTTCACCAAAAGAAAGGAGGATACTTTAATTAATGTGCAACTGTGTTATTTTTATGTTCAAATGAACAAGAAATCAGATTTATTTCATATATTTATCACACTTTAGCTTTTCTTGAATTTCAATTTTGATGGGAAAAAAGTTTGTAGTACCATGTGAGTCTCGAACAAAAAATAAACAATACTCCAAATATTGCAAAAATACAAAAAATAAAATTTTGATGAAAAAACATTAGTTATGAAGAAGACGACGCTATATATATGATTATTTAAACTCTCGTGTTCAAATGTTTGCTTAAGGGACTGTAAACACAATTTGAAAAGATCTTCCAGTTTTAGATCGAGTACCACAGTGATTCAAAGATTGTAGACTTATAACGCAAAATCAATGAGAATTTAGTCAATTACCTTTCAAAACTAGAGCTAATAACAAGTTCTTTAGAGTTATAAAAAATGCAAGAAATATATAGACATGGAACAACTAGTTGATCCATGTATATAGACCAGGAAACGCCATATCTTATGCGTCATATCTGTGTACTGCAGTGGGAGGAGATCAAAACAAAGAATTAAGGGGCAACGCATCATTTTTGAGGGAAAAGGGCCCAAGGGGTGGGATAAAAATATTTTGCTATTGTATTTTCCATATTGACCAGAAAGCCAAAAATCATATGTATTCGCTCTAACTTGATATATTAACTTGTTTTTTGTTGGACTGTAATATCACATCAGTACCTTAGTCCTTTCACTTCAGCTTCTGAGGAGGGGCACTGGGTTTGTTTATATTCCTCTCACGGTGTACAGTACATAATATGCGTATATCTGAGTTGCGGGTTCCTGTATATTGTTCATTGCTAAAATGTGAATGTCCTGGGTAAGTGAAGTAAGATTAAAGACCAAGGCGCTGAGACACTGTAAAGTCGACCCAGTCTTAAACATATATGCAACTTGGTATGGATTTTTGTGGTGCACATATCCAATTTACGATGCAGTGCCCTTTAAAGCTTTGACTGGATGCCTGTGTACACTGTCACTGTCTGTCACTGTACACTTTCACTGTCTGTCACTGTACACTGAACACTACACTGTACACTGTACACTATACACTGTACACTATACACTGACACTGTACACTGTACATACAGTGTAAACTGTACACTGTATACACATACAGTGTATACTGTGCAGTGTAAAGTCCACCTGCCTTGTGTGGTTTAATTTTTGACTAAAAAGAGGAATTCTTTACAAACAAAAATCACAAAAATGTTCCACGGATCATACACGCCATGAATAATGAATATCACTTAGCGCTTAAAGTCTTGGTAAGGTTTAAATTGAAAATCAACCGGTATTCTAGCAAAGATTCTAAATTGCATATTCTAAATAATTTCAAGCATTATAAAAAAATATGACACGTTGATTCACAGCTATATAACCACGAGTTCAAAGAACCCATGATCATGATATTATCTAATTAAAAAATCAAAAAAAATCAATCAGATGTTCTAAATTTGTACATGCATTATTAAATAGGTTTCTTCGTAATCAAATATCTGTATTGGCTAAAATTTTAAAAGCTTAATTAGCCTAAATAAATTTAAACATATTGATAAATAATATACCTCAAAAAACAATGTATAAGACCTTATTAAAAGGTCGTCTTATTTCCAATAAAAACTTTTAATTTCAATAATTTAAAAATTATTCTCCTACCTACAAATTTGCGCAAACACCAGGGGTTTAATATTTATTTAATAAACATATCAAATATTTGCTCGGTCAATATTTGATAATTGTTTATATCAGGCTATTTAAACTAATCAAGGGAAATCCCTAATTTTGTACTTTTCAGAATGAAATAAATCTTCTTATTCTTCTTATTCACATTAATGGTTTCCATGCTGATGTAAACTTTCTTCTTTCTTGGCCCAGTTGTATAAAGAACCATTTAAAGGGACAGACCGGCTATGTAAGGTAGTTAAATTGAGTATGCAGTGTTGTGGACACATTCTTTAGAATTCATTTGAGACATATAAACTTTCCCACGATGTATAATTACTGAGTTTGAGTGCATAGTCGACGTTCAAAATCATGAATTTGGTTGGGTACGTTTACAGAATCGGTTTTTTAAAATTATTAAATAACGACGACGAAAAATGAAGTAAAAAGTATAGAGTAAACTAATTAGATGGCAAGGAACATATTTCTCAAAATTTTGTTTTCAATAAATCTATGCTAGAATCAATTATTTCGTTTTCATTATTATATTGAATTCCTTATTTTCTTTGAATTTATTCGCAGATTTCTACAAATTCTTCAAATGCCGTTTTTTCAATAATAATTCCAGAAAATCTGCAGAAAATCTTTGTGAATAATGAGAAATTAGAATAATGATAAAATAGGAACTAATAATTGAACAAGATAACTTAATTTTGATGATAAGATTAATTTTTATTTTCTCAACCTATTCCTAAACAACTAATTATTTTACTGATTTTGTTTACATTTTTTGTCGTCGTTATTTGATGATTTAAAAAAAAATTCTGAAAACGTATCAACCCAAAAGTACGATTTTGAACGTCGATTTTGCGTACAAACTAAGACTTTACAGATCTTTAAAAAGTATTATATGTCTCAAATGAATCCTAAAGGATTTGTCCACAACATTGCATACTCAGTTAAACTAACTTACATAGCCGGTCTGTCCCTTGAAAGACAATATTTATTAAAAATTCGATTGAACCCATCGAGATATTAGTAATAGATGGGGCATCTGGAATTTTAGACTTCTTGTTGTACAGCCACTGTACACAATGACCCGATCAGAAATTCTACCTGGGGGGATCATAATTCGTAGATCAGTTTTGAAAGTTATTGTTTGAAAGTGAAGACTACAATATTCAAGCAAAGAAAACAAGTCCATATGTATTTTTGATGTATAAATATGACAAATGATACATCGTTGTTTACACAATTTTTGACACTACAATATCTCATCGTTGAAAAATATTAAAATTAACTGTCCACTCAATACCGTACAAATAGATGTACTTAGGATTAAACCCACTGTACTCTATGATACCAACTCAGTCATAAGGAAACATTTTTTGACAAATTTCACTGTACAGTATAAACCTAGCCAGGCAAAATCAGGAGAGTTATGCCCGCCCCCTGATTGAACCATTAGATCGCTATATTGAAAGAGTTTAAGGTCGTCATTATAGTCTGATTATTTGTGGGTATCCCTGTATTAAAACTATTTAATTGTATAAAGATTGAAATTCTACCAACACTATCACTTTTCTCCATCTCAATATCGAGTTGTGGCATCTTAATAGATTTCTAATTAATTTACAATTAATCAGACGACATTATAATCGTCTTTGATCTTTGAATTCATTTCAATCAAGGTTATACGCATCTTTTGTACTGCAGTGTACTGTCTCTGGGAGGTAATGTAAACACAAGACGGATGTCACAGCCTGACATGGGATCCATCTTTCACATAAAAAATTAATGAAATATTCTGGTCATAGGAAACTACAGGGTGTCCCAAAATACATGGGAATTCAGTGACGAATAGTATATCGTCTTTGCTATGAATTAGCATTGTAATACCTAATTTCAAAAGCCATAATATTAATATGTCTGCTAGAGTTTATTTTATGAAAAGGGTAAAAGACTGTAAAGATGTGTCTATAATGTCTCTGCAAGATGAACAGTGAAGACGGACAAGTTTTCTCTGTTTGTATACTGCAATTTTCTTGTTTTACTAAGTACAACCGGTTGCAGTCAAAACATAAACAAACAAAATGTAAACATAGCAGACGAAACACTTACAGATTAAAGCTTTCTCAGTTGGTATCACTATACTAAATCAAAGAATTATTTAAAAAGACGATATCGAGAACACCCTGTATTGTGTGAATTATCAAAATTTTCAAAATCCAATGCTTTTATCCTCCTCGGATACTAGACGAACACTGATGCATCTATTCTTGTTTACAAATTCCACCCAGAGAGAACTGGTTTTAATATGTACGCAGAGTATACGCAACTGCAATTAACATTCTTTAACATTAAAACCTTGATTTCATTCGGCGATCGTTTGTCAATCTTATTTTACAAATATGACTGATGAAACAATAATCACAAAAAAACTAGTCCTGCAATGTAAAAATCAGATGTTATATCATTTGATCAAATTGATTTCATTCAAAATTAGAATATTTACGTTTAATTTAAATAAAACATGAAATCTACGCCCTCGGGTTTATCATCGGGGGTTTAATTTTCCATTGATTCTAATTTGTCTGAGAGTAAATGATACATTGATTCTAATTTGTCTGAGATTAAATGATACATTTATCTCAAGCTATTGGGAACTTGCATTAATGAAAGAAAAAGGACTGCGAATCCATAATAATGTTGCCCTCTCTGATTTCCCATATTTTGAACAATATACATTTACATAGCAGTCTAGACTATTCACACCCTGTTCGGGAAACTAATCTATGAACCTTTTGATCTAAAAGGAATTTCATCTAAGAGTAATCTGATCTAATGAGAATTTAATCTAAAAAGCGTGGAAATTGATCTAAAATAA
>NW_019397825.1:34583-39372 GCF_000591075.1 Eurytemora carolleeae | reverse complement strand
GGGTTCGGAGATAACGGATTTCTCCGCGTGGCTTGGGTTAAATATAGAAACCAAACATAAACAAGAAAACCCGTTAAATATCAGTAAAAGGTGGGGGGGAGGCAAAATGGGGTTGAGTGCGAACGAAGGGTAAAAATAACTGACAAACAAAATGCTATTTACAGTTGCAGGAAAGATCAAAACATCATTTTCCTGCTACAATATTACATCATGCATTTGTAAATATATTCCATGAAATTTAACGTTATTCATCGTTTTTTAATATAAAAAGAATCATGAATAAAAGCTTGATAAAAGGAATAACAGGAATTTAATAAAAGTTTGCAAGAACCTAATTTCCCATAAGTCTGTTTGGGTCAATATTTTTTGCTAAGCATAAGCGTCTCTAAACTAAATTTTTGTTGGTTTAAATTTTACGTTTTTTAACTATGATTTTGTGTATCTCAAGTTTCCTGCTCTAAACTATGTTCTTGTATGTCTAAAATTTTCGTCTCTAAACTATGTTTTTGTATATCTAAAGTTTCCTTCTTTAAACTATGTTTTTTATAGCTAAAGTTTAAGTTTCTAATTTATGTGTTTTGTACGTCTAAAGTTTCCGTCTCTAAACTAAATTTTTGTAAATCTAAAGTTTCCCGTCTCCTAAGTATGGATTTTCTGTACAAACACACTTTATTGACAAATGTTTACAGTGCAGCAATAAATTTATTTTCCACTCTAATCCAATTTCAGGATATTGTAAAGTTGTACACTGTACAATGTACAATCATAGATAAAGATAGATTGCGCATAAGACGACATTTTTCATCTTGAAAGATATAAATGTACAGAGATGTTTCAAAGAGATTCCTATTATAAAGATTAACTAGGTCGGTTGTGAACATTGGCTGTTCTTATGTCATTGAGTACTTGTGGTGTACATGAGTTCTGTAGAGAGAAATTTAAGTTAGTTTAGTCCTTCTCATGTCCTTCTTCAGTTCTCGTCAATATGATATATTGCTCTGTGAAATATTGTTGTTCAAATAGTTCCATTCCCGGAGTTTTTTTTAGTTATTTTACACTCTATTATGAAATCCATTAAAACACCAAACCACCCCGCTTATCATTGAAGTACACTTTGACCCCTAGAAGTATGAGTTCGTGGACTGTACAATTCTTGGCGATTTTGAGTACATAAGCTATCTATGTTTTTTATTTATCTATGTGTACAATGCATACTATACTGCAGGGTATAGTACGTATATTACATTATATTTCATTTCATTAAAGGTTTAGGATGAACCGTTTTATGATTAATTAGCTTAAGAACCCAGCGTTGCCTAGGGTACTTAGGGCGGCCCTGTAAAAATTGTTTTTTTTTTGTATAGATATATGTAAAACTAAGAAAAATCCATGGGGATGATAGTTCTCTACCTGTGTGCTCAGTTAGCTGTACTGTACACTTACAACTGTTTACTAATATTGATATACTATAGGTTAGACCAGAATCAACTTAAAATAAACAAATATGCAGTACGCTCTCGGTATAGTTGATGGCCTAAATAATTAGTAAAGGATTAGCGTACATCATCACTCTATACACTATAAAGTTTAAAAATGGTCAAAAAATTGTTTTTTTTTTCTTTCCTGGCGACAGGCGAAATAATGGTCTCTCAAAAAAAATTATGAAAAAGAACATCAATGAATAATAATAACAGGGCCGCCCTAAGGGTACTCATAGTTATACCCACTGTTGGTCCTAAATTACGATTTTAGCCATTTCTCTATAGAAGTAGACCAACTCAATTTAGAATCTCAAAATTTGACTTAAAACATTCCCGTGGGTTTCCCGATTTATCCAATCCAAATTTTAGCCAAATCGGACCAGGGGTTCCTGAGTTATGATCGGACAAACAGACAAACCCAGCGTTACCCAGGGTACTCATAGTTACTCCCCCTGTTTAACCACGTTTGGTCGTAAATTACGATTCTAGCTATTTTTCTTTAGAAAAGTGACCCACTCAATTTAGAATCTCAAAACCAAGCTAAGAACATTCCCGTGGGTCCGCCGAGTTCATTAATAAAAATATGAGGCAAATCGGACAAGATGTTCCTGATTTATGATCAGACGAACACCCAAACAGACAATACCACTTTCTATGGACAGATTTAGTATATGTGAAATGTTCAACTTGTAGTTTCGAGCAGGACCTCTCATCAATGTAAAACTTAAGTTAGAATAAAAACACTTCCATATATGATACTAAAGGGTTTCCAAATAAAATGTGACAAATCGACCAACGTGGTTCCAGAGTACATTTTAACATATACTGTGAAGGAATTGAGTTTTAGCCACAAGCTCAAACTTTCATAATCCCTTTATAGTTTGGAATATCAGAGGTCTACAACATCAAGTTGCAAAGATATACGGATTAGAAAATCAGAATGTGCGACAGAATCTTAATTTCTTTATAAATCAAATGAATGATAAATTACTAAATATTGAAGTTAGAAATAGGAAAACCTCCCGAAAAAAAAAAGATTTTTTTCTCTTTTAATAAGAATAATTTAATGAAAATTTTATTCAATAAAAACTGTTGGATATCCGCTATTCAATAATATTAATAAAAATTTAAAAAACAACAATTTTGACTCGAGATCAGAACAATTGAATTTTATTGATAATTTTTTAAGAATAAAAATAACCACCACTGCAAACTAGACAGAAGGCGAAATTAAAATTTATGCAAAATTGATGCTACAGCTTTGGGACCTCGTTTTCATTTTACGATAAAGTATAAAAAAGCATAATCCTTTCGCTACATAAAAAAAATCAGAATACGTTTGTTCTTCTTAAAAGCTCTTCAAAAGTTATGATTAAAAACATATATCCAGACATTTCTGGATTTTTGGGTTTAAATGTTGTATTACCNCCTACTTACCAAAACAGAATGCTAGAGAAGTGGAGAATGAATTGTAATCCTAAAATTCATTCATTCAATCAATAAACTAATTAGATAAATAATTAGCTAGACATTTTAAAATGCATTTCCGAATATAAAAATCAAACTAAAGTTTACTTTTAATAAAGATCTGAGTTAATTAGTGAAGAGAAGTAGCTCAACTAAGCATTGCTAGTTGAACCATTTCTCTCTATACTCATTAATTCCGACTTCAGGTTTACATAATTATTTTAATCTGTAAATATAAATAATTACTAAAAAAAAACTAAACTATTTTTAATATTTGTTCAAGAAAACTCGGGAAAGGTAAAATTTTTAATTTTAAGTTGTTAAAAAAAATTAATCGCTTTGTTAAAAATTTCATCCTCTTTTAAAACAAAATAAAAGAGAATTTTTTGACCAAAAGGGGAATAGGAGAAATAACATTATAACCAGTAATAAAAGTGAATTGTGTAAATTATTGTCTCTACAATTTTGTTACTTAATAGCTTCCCAGGGTTACACAGGAGGAGACTTTACATGGACTGTTTGTTTTTGTGAGTTTCACCATTGCTTCCATATAAGAAATAAATGCGCCAGACACTTTCGCGGAGAAACCGCAAATGAAAAAAACAGTTTAAAAAAACAAAAATTGAAAACCAATTCATATTTGATCAGAGAAAGGTTCAAGAAGGGTACCCTTGTGAATCGAATCAAATGCCTGTTTTAGTTATAAACCTATAATTGAAAAGGACAAAAAGAACGTGTGAAGTTGGAGGGAACCAGAAATGTAGGGGAAAAAAAATCCCGTACAGTCGTCTCTGAAGTCTCATCCTATGTGGGTAACCCTGTTCTTTCAGGTTCTAATGAAAACTATAAAGAAGAGGTTTAATAACGAGAATGAAATGAGTTTTTAACCTTCTTTGATCTAATCTTTCCCCACTTTCAGGGATGTAACATACTCATTGATCATTATAAACAGACATGAGGGTGCAGTTAAAAAAATGTTATGGAATGAATTTATTAATGTTGAATGAAAGAAATGAAAAAATTCCTCATGGTTAGGATCAGTATACGTCCATCCTGTAGGGAGTACATTCTGTATTTCTGAACTAAACAAAACATTTTTATTCATCCCCAGTTCTTATTTTTTTTTCCATTTTTCTTACCGCCCCTTCTGATTATTTTCTTTCCTTTTTCATTACTTTTTCTTCCTTCCTTCTTTTTGCCTGCTCAATTAAAGGTATTGTAAGCGTAATTTCAAGTGACCCTCCATGCAAAGATGGACTCTCGACACACACAGCTTACAGTTGTACCATTTTAACCTTCATTAGATCATTAATGCTAACTGATGTCGTTTTTTTCAGGTTGAATTCTGTGGTTAATTCTGATAGTTCCTATATGTTTTCCTCCAGTAGAGATGCGTAATTCACTTTTGTAAAGGAACATCAATGGAAACTAATCAGCTTTACATATTTTAAACTTTGATATTTAATTCATACTTGATCCGACAAAGCTTTTAAGGTACGTTGTGAATCAGGCATTTTCTTCTTTGCAGGGAGGGTCACTTGAAATTACGCTTACAGTCCTTTTAACTCTTGTTATCTTCTTTAATTTACTTCTGGTCTGTTTTACTCAACGTTTACCTCAATTTTTGTTCAATCCATTAGCATTTTATTATTTTTTTTTGCAATTTTTCTCCACCCTTTCCCTCTTCCACCCTTCCCCTTTTCCACCCTTCTCCTTTTCCACCTTTCTTCTTTTCCACCATGCTCCTTTTCCACCCTTCTCCTCTTCCACCCTTCTACTTTTCCACCCTTTTCCCCTTTTCCACCCTTCCCCTTTTCCACCCTTCTCCTTTTCCACCCTTC
>NW_019397825.1:26389-34508 GCF_000591075.1 Eurytemora carolleeae | reverse complement strand
AATGATAATGTCTTCTCTTTTTCCACCCTTCTCCTCTTCCACCATTCCCCTTTTCCACCCTTCACTTTTTCCACCCTTCTCCTTTTCCACCCTTTTTTTCTCATAATTATTCTTAATTCTTCTTTATCATTTTCTGTTTTTTTTTTTAAATCAAGGACAGTTTATTTCTTCGTCAAATTTGTGTTCCATAAACCACCTTGATGTTCCTACTCCATTCCTTTCCCTTTCAAAATTTAATCCATCTTAAGTTTTGCAAAAGTTTTATTTTAATATTTGAAATTGCCTGGATGTTCCTGAGTCAGACATTTTCCCTATGTTCATTTATATTCTGCAGTTCCGTTTTATATCTTTAACTCACATATTTTTATCTGCAATAAATATTCATCAGTACATTCAATATCATCTATCTATATACTATTCGCCTTTCTGTTTGTTTGTCTGTCTGTTTGTATCCAATAAACGTCAAAGCTGCTAAACTGATCGGGCCCACATTTTGTGTGGGACTTCATATGTCCCCAGGGAAGGATTATGAATGATCAAAATTGAAACAAAATTCCGTTAACTTTTTGATTGTTTTTGATATATAATGTACACAAAGAGAACATGTTCACAATTGAAATAGAAGATGGGCGCGAAGCACCCTGAAATAGAAGATGGGCGCGAAGCACCCTGAAATAGAAGATTGGCGCGAAGCACCCTGAAATAGAAGATGGTCGCGAAGCACCCTGAAATAGAAGATGGACGCGAAGCACCCTGACAGCCTAATTCATTTAATACTTGCTCTTTTTATCGAGGTTTTTCTTATGTGATAAAGAGATCGATTTGGTTGTCACTGCACTCGGGTCCAAATATGATCCTGGTGGTATATCCAGTCCTAGCTGTTTAATATTCAGTGAGTCCTAGCTGTTTAATATTCAGTGAGTCCTAGCTGTTTAATATTCAGTGAGTCCTAGCTGTTTAATATTCAGTGAGTCCTAGCTGTTTAGAACACCTATTCAGTTAGTCCTAGCTGTTTAGAACACCTATCCAGTGAGTCCTAGCTGTTTAGAACACCTATTCAGTCATCACACATAAAAACTTTTTATGACTGTACAGTGTTCACTTAAAAATAATCTAGACATTTGGAAATGATATAAACGTAATAGTGACCTACGATCAAACAGATTCTAGTACAATAGATGGCAATATAGAATTTGTAAACCCTAAGTACACCTGAATTCTGACGTCACAAGTGTCAACTCAGTTTTCGTGTCCGACAAAATTATGCATAGAATAAAGTGTATATTTTACAGTAAAATAAGGGAAATTTTATTTATTCTTTATTTGCTGTTTTTCCACTTTTTATTTCAAATCTTGGAATTGATGTCAACTAATGGGAGAAAATTTCGTTTTTATTTGATACTTTTGACGTTGTGACCTATTGTACTTGATGATTTATTTGATACTTTTGACGTCGTGACCTATTGTACTTGATAATTTATTTGATACTTTTGACGTTGTGACCTATTGTACTTGATAATTTATTTGATACTTTTGACGTTGTGACCTATTGTACTTGATAATTTATTTGATACTTTTGACATTGTGACCTATTTGCCTTTGATTATTTTCAGATGTACAGTCACAGAACAATGTAAAGGTAGATACAATTAAAACTGTACCGTGTACGGTGTTCTGTACATTTGCAAATTAGCTAAACTGTACGGAGTTCTGTACATTTGCAAATTAGCTAAACTATACGGAGTTCTGTACATTTCCAAATAATCTAAACTATACGGAGTTGTGTACATTTGCAAATTAGCTAAACTATACGGAGTTCTGTACATTTGCAAATTAGCTAAACTGTACGGAGTTCTGTACATTTGCAAATTAGCTAAACTATACGGAGTTCTGTACATTTCCAAATAATCTAAACTATACGGAGTTGTGTACATTTGCAAATTAGCTAAACTATACGGAGTTCTGTACATTTGCAAATTAGCTAAACTGTACGGAGTTCTGTACATTTGCAAATTAGCTAAACTGTACGGAGTTCTGTATATTTTCAAATTAGCTAAACTATACGGAGTTCTGTACATTTGCAAATTAGCTAAACTGTACGGAGTTCTGTACATTTGCAAATTAGCTAAACAGTACGGAGTTATGTACATTTGCAAATAATCTAAACTATACGGAGTTCTGTACATTTGGGAATTAGCTAAACTATACGGAGTTCTGTACATTTGCAAATTAGCTAAACTGTACGGTGTTCTTTATATTTGCGAATGATCTTAAATGTACACTGTTCTCTTTATTTTGAAATATTCTGAACTGTACAGTTGAAATAATGCTGTACCTTCGTACCAGCATTGTACTTAGATGCAATTTGTTTTGGAGAGAATTGTAAAAAAAATTAACGCAAGAGAGGAGGACAAATTGTTTACCAGGGGAAAATTCCGAAACTTAAAAAAGTTTTGATTAAAAAAATAATTGAAAAGATTATCCCAAACTCAATTATAAGGAAGCAGAAATTAGTTTTCAGAAAAAGAGAAAAAAATAAATAAAAAAAAGAAAAAAATGATAATTTTCCGTTACAAGACGTAAACCAGACTTTTTTGTTTGTTCCAAAAAAATTAAAGTTTTTTTATTTACGTTAAAAGGCTTCACTAGAATCTTAGATGTTTAATAAAGCGTTTAGATCGTTATCGCCAACTAACAAACTAGCGAATACAAATTTTTATTATTTTTAACATCTCAGATTCTTGTACTCAATTCTGACCATTTATCAATTGTTTCTAGAGCAAGATATGCACAAGTCACAGAGAACCCACAATTGAAAATAAAGAATTTCAAAAACAAAAACATGGTTATCTGATTCATACTTAATTAAACAAAGCTTTAAAGGGTGACGTTTAGAATCGGATATTGCCAATAGAGGTTCATCTATGATTACATCAATACTCCCTTTAACAATAGAGGTTCATCTATGATTACATCAATACTCCCTTTAACAATAGAGGTCCATTTATAATTACATCAATTCTCCCTTTAACAATAGAGGTTCATTTATAATTACATCAATACTCCCTTTAACAATAGAGGTCCATTTATAATTACATCAATACTCCCTTTAACAATAGAGGTCCATTTATAATTACGTCAATACTCCCTTTAACAATAGAGGTCCATTTATGATTACGTCAATTCTCCCTTTAACAATAGAGGTCCATTTATAATTACTTAAATACTCCCTTTAACAATAGAGGTCCATTTATAATTACGTCAATACTCCCTTTAACAATAGAGGTCCATTTATAATTACGTCAATACTCCCTTTAACAATATAGGTCCATTTATAATTACGTCAATTCTCCCTTTAACAAAAACATCTGGGGAAAGCCCTAAATTTTCCGAGCGAAAAAGTTCTAAATTTTTTCAATTTTAGTTTTTTCTAACTTTTTGCAATAAATGACTTACATGAGAAAAGTTTTTAAGATCGAATGAATGAAAAGGAAAGAAAATCTGGAAAAAATCAATTTGATAAATTTCGGTTGAATGGGAATCAAGAAATTGATCAAACATCAATCTTGACAGCCACCTCTTTAAGAGATTGTTTACATAATTTTCGACGAATGGATGTTAATTTAATTAATAATTTTTTGGTAAAAAATTATATATAAATTTTACTTATGATTGTTATGCTAAAATTCTGAAATATACAAAATTGACATATTTTAATCCATGTCGGTCAAAATCGGAATATGTAACATATTTTTGTTTATGAACAATGTCTAAGTGTAAAAATATTAACAAGTCATGATTTCAAATATTCCAGCAATTTTCTAAATGTGGTATTATAGAGGACGTGAGTCAGACTCTAATAAAAAACGCATAAATAACTTCCAGTATATATATTTCTTATAACTTATTACTAGAGGGTTCAGAACTAGAGTCAATATCGATATCACACGTGTAGATGTTTTATCAGTACTATGCCCCGTATCCGTTCTATCTAATTCTGTTGAATCTTGTGGAACTTGTTTAACGCGGCCAGGCATCGTCTTCCACAGTATTATATATCTTAACTAGGCGTTTAGGGCACTTCACGCCCGTCTTCTATTTTAATTTTTAATTGCAAGGCTATATCTGTGAGCATCTTCTCTTTGTACAATATAAAGCAATAATAAACAAAAAAGTTCGCGGATTTAATAATATTACCATATTTTCTAAATGTATATATATGCCTAAATTACCATAATTTTTAAATGTAAAAATATGTCTAAAGTACCATAATTTCTAAATATAAAACTATGCCTAAATTACCATAATTTTTAAATGAAAAATATGCCTAAATTACCATAATTTTTAAATGTAAAAATATGTCTAAAACCACCATAATTTCTAAATGTAAAAAATATGTCTAAATTACCATAATTTCTAAATGTAAAAATATGTCTCTAAATTACCATAATTTCTAAATGTAAAATATGTCTAAATTACCATAACTTCTAAATGTAAAAATATGTCTAAATTACTATAATGTTCCTCTTATATAGCCAACCAGTATCCCGGAATACACTTTAGATCAAATTACCAACATTTTTGTTTTCCAAGAACAAACTAATTCTTTTTATTTAATAAAAGATATTTTAAATAAATTTTAAAACTCAAGGCACCAAATTTAATGAATATCAAGAATACGTGAACCTCGTTCTCATTTTTTTTATTAAATCTGGTCTCCGATTTCCGAAATTTGATGGAGAGACAAACTATTGTTTTCCAAAAAATATAAAAATTGCATTTTTATTAAAAGGGGGGTAAATACAAAATAGTGTTTGTGTTTTTAAATTTTATAACTTATTTTTTATGTATTTTTTTCCCCCGGACTTTTTATTTGTATTTTTCGCACGAACATTAAATACATAATATTTTGAAATTAGTTTACTCGAGGAGTCGAGAATCGAGATTGAATCTGTGTTTGGAATTTAATATATTTTTTAACTACAGGGTTACCCACAAAGGATGAGGCTCTAAGATCTAAAATTCTTTTAATATTACGACCTGATTTTGGAGTTGATTCTTCATAAAAAAGAGTCGTTTGATGACTTTTCTAAGGGTCTGAAAGCTACAAGTCTGTTTTGTCGTTTTCTTGTCGTTTTCCATATGTTTTCCTGTTTCCTACGCTAGAAATGCGCAAAAAAATGTTGTAGGGAAACCACAGTTGAAAATGAGTAGTTTCCTAACATTGATATATAATTCATATTTTTGCAGACAAAGGTTGTAAAGGTACCCTTGTGAATCGAGCATTTCAATCTGTGCATGGTAGAATGCTTGAAATTATGCTTACAGTCCCTTTAAAAGATTTGTCAAAGAAAATTTGCATACAGCTGTAGGGAACCAGAACTGAATAAATTTTAACATAGTCGCCAGGGATTAAGGAATAACTGACGCGGTTCGCCCTACCATATGAATATGCGTGCTTAGCAGACGGGTAATCCATTTGTATAAAAAATATTAAAAATAGGTTATTGTATACGCGGTAATTGTACATCAGACAAATATTTCTTATACAAATGGAGTACCCGTCTGCAAAGCATGTATAACCATATGGTACAGGGCGAACCGCGTCAGTTATCTCCCTCCTATAATTCCTTACTCCCTGATAGTCGCCCTAAAAGTCTGATCTGAACCCTGTATCTAACACAGTGCTCTAGAAGAAAACCTAATCGATGTCTTATTTACATATTCTGGTAAAACTTTGACTTTAATTTATTGTTGGCTAGATAAACTGTAATCTCAATCTATCAATCTCAAACTTTAGAATTAAGAATTTAGAAATAGAATTGTATATTGACGGCGCAGGAAAAGAACCTGGTTTTATGGAGTGTTCACAATCTGAACGATTAATATTCAATTTCACTGCTTTAAGTAATCCCTTATACGTATGTCGTACGTTACATTAGGCATTTACCGACATTTAGATTAATCTTGGGGTTACACGATATGATTACTTTCAAAGGAAGTAAAGGGTTATCCACAAAGGATGAGACTTTAAAGACGACATGAAACTCTTTAAATTTGATGATTCCAAGGTCAAAATAAGTATTGTGCCCTAATTTATAGGCTTTATATGGCCTTTTCAATGATTGGTCATAGAAGCAAACAAATTTACAGTTCAGGAAATCCTAAAAATTTAGAAACATAATTATTAATTTCGTACAGTCGTCTCTGAAGGCTTATTCTACTATTCTTTAGTAACATATTTGATTGAAATGGATGACTCCAAAATTATCCAATTTTCATCCAATTCTAATATCATGCAATCAATTATTCTATCTTTTCTTTACTTCCTTTATATTAGTTATGTTCAGTCCAGTGGAACTGTTCAGTCCTCATGCGATCATTAAACAATTCTTCTGCAATACTTATACGAATGATCAATAATTCTACTTTTGATCTTTCTGTTTACCGATTAATCGTTCATGTTGATCCAATAGTCGATCATTTAACAACATTCATTCAAGCTTGAATTTATCATTTAGATGAAAATCTATCAATTGGTCTTCCGATCCATTCTTTGGTCGATCTTAAAGTATATATTATAGCTTTGGAACCAGTTTGTTCGAGTGTTCATCACAAACTACTCAAACCTCGTTTTAACTAGAAACTCACAGAGTAATAGGGAAAGAGAGAGACGGATCCAGAGAAGACGGAGAAATATCAGATATTACAAGTAGAAGGAGAGAGACAGGTAGAGAGAACGGAGAAATATCTAAGTAGAAGGAGAGAGACAGGTAGAGAGAACGGAGAATTATTAGAAATTACAAGTAGAAGGAGAGAGACAGGTAAAGAGAACGGAGAAATATCAGAAATTAAAAGTAGAAGGAGAGAGACAGGTAGAGAGAACGGAGAAATATAAGAAATTACAAGGAGAAGGAGAGGGGCAGGTAGAGAAAACAGAGAAATACTAGAAATTACAAGTAGAAGAAGAGAGAGAAAGGTAAAGAGAACGGAGAAATATCAGAAATTATAAGAAGAAGGAGAGGGATAGGTAGAGAGAACGGAGAATTATTAGAAATTACAAGTAGAAGGAGAGAGACAGGTAGAGAGAACTGAGAAATATGAGAAATTACAAGTAGAAGGAGAGAGACAGGTAGAGAGAACGGAGAAATATCAGATATTACAAGTAGAAGGAGAGAGACAGGAGGAGAATTAAAGGGTTCACAGGTTGTTTGTTCTGCAGTGGGAGAATTAGAGGGTTCACAGCTTTTTTGTTCTGTAGAAGAATTAGATTGTTCACAGCTTGTTTGTTCTGTAGGAGATTTAGATTGTTCACAGCTTGTTTGTTCTGTAGGAGAATTAGAGGGTTCACAGCTTGTTTGTTCTGTAGGAGATTTAGAGGGTTCACAGCTTGTTTGTTCTGTAGGAGAATTAGAGGGTTCACAGTTTGTTTGTTAACTGTAGAAGATTTAGAGGGTTCACAGCTTGTTTGTTCTGAAGAAGAATTAGATTGTTCACAGCTTGTTTGTTCTGTAGGAGAATTAGAGGGTTCACAGTTTGTTTGTTAACTGTAGAAGATTTAGAGGGTTCACAGCTTGTTTGTTCTGTAGGAGAATGTATCACAGCTTGTTTGTTCTGTAGAAGAATTAGAGGGTTCACAGCTTGTTTGTTCTGTAGGAGAATTAGAGGGTTCACAGCTTGTTTGTTCTGTAGGAGAATTAGAGGGTTAAAAGCTTGTTTGTTCTGTAGGAGATTTAGAGGGTTCACAGCTTGTTTGTTCTGTAGGAGAATTAGAGGGTTCACAGCTTGTTTGTTCTGTAGGAGAATTAGAGGGTTCACAGCTTGTTTGTTCTGTAGGAGATTTAGAGGGTTCACAGCTTGATTTGTGAAGGGAAGACTTCCCTTAGCTTCGTTGAAAGTAGTATATACACTATACAGCAGTGCACAGATATATGTATACATATGTGATATCTATTTTATGCATACTAGTCTTACAGGGCGCCTCACACACATCTTCTGTTTCAATTCTAAACATCTTCTCTTTGTTATAATGTGTAAAATATAAAAAAAAATTCCCGAATTATAAATAAAATTGACAATCAAATTTTTTTGGATGCGATTCCCCTCCTCCCCCCCCCCC
>NW_019397825.1:0-25633 GCF_000591075.1 Eurytemora carolleeae | reverse complement strand
GGGGGAAAATGACAAAATTATCAACATTTTCTGCCAACAAACATTATTATATGAAAATATACAAATTTAAATTAGGCAAATTTTCTGGCAAATCAAACATCAAATTCATGAAAAATCAAATGGTTTCAATCAAAAATATTCATCATATTCTGGCTGAAATTACTAGATTTCCATAACATTTACAGAAAAGTTATGAAGATTGGGCGTTGGGAGTTGGGACAGGGGTTTTTTACTTTCTTATTTTTTCAAATTTATCAAACTATTGGAGATTTTAAAGTAAATGTTCACCTATGTACAGGGTGTCCCACAAAACGTGACAGTTGGTGAATTACTTTCTGGGCCGAGCGCTGCGGCCACGGGTTAGGTAAGTTAAGACTTTTTTTGGGCCGAGCGCTGCGGCTAGGACAGGATAGGGGGCCGAGCGCTGCGGCCACGGGTTAGTTCAAGTTATGACACTTTCTGTAAGATCCATATACATAATTGATAGGAAGGGGGGGGGGGTCCAAAAATCGTTCTCTAGGAATATACTGAGGTCTCCTGCATATTTTTTTCTCATTATTTTGTGAATACAAGTTGTCATCTCAGTTAGATTATTCCATACATTATTAACATTAACATTTGACATTTTATCTTAATGCTTTTAATGCTTAAAACTAAGCTTTTATCTTGAAATGGATTCTTGCAAGTCAGCTAAATTTGATGATATAGCTTACATAGAAAATTGTTTTCAGTTAATTATCAAATTATCGTTAGAGCTCAACTTTTAAACTGAGTAAAAATTAGAATATAATACAGGGTACTTCATTTCTTAAGTAATTCTCACCAAATAATGATAGCATAGAATCATATCTATAAGCGGGCCGTGGTTTGCAGATATATGCAATTTTTACAGGGGTCGAATTCGGAATCCCTCTAGGCCCCGGCCCCCCTATACGGCGCGCCCTTTTCCTGTAACTGTTAAAAGTGCGACAAAATAGCTTTCAAAATTTCAATATAAACAATCAGTTGCTGATTAATTCTAAATTTTAAATTTTGATTTTGAATATAATTCAAAAAATAATATTTCGAATTTCAATTACAGTTCTGATGCCCTCAATGTTCAAATGCTAAATAACCAAATCCGTCAGCTCTTAAAACCGGTTTTTTTCGCCGGAATTTTTCATCAGCTGACGCCATTGAAAGTTCAGGCTTCCACAGGCCGCTGCCATCTTAGTCATGGATCGGCTGGCCGCGGGAAGGTGAAGTACTCAACTGTAATATTGTGTATTGGTCTTGACATCGGCTTTTTACTTTCTCTTTAACTTTAAATTGTTGATTACGTTAAAAGATTTTGACATGTAAAGAGTTATTTGCTGGTCATTTTATCGCATTATAACAAAAATACATAAATTTAATCTTCATATGCACGGGCCCATAAGCGCTCATTACTCAATTTTAATCATATACCATGAATGCAATTAATTTCAAGTATCTTTTTAATATTTTCGGGTAGTTTTTTATTTATATATCTAAATAAATAATATAGTTTACTTGATGAAAGTGACCACATTGTAAAAATAAAACTATATATTAAGAGTGAAAGATTTTTCACAAATTTGAGAGGAATCATTTCAAGTAGTTAATACTAGTGTATTTTTAATTCTAAGAAACACTTACAAGAGGCATTTTTCGCTAATATCAAAATTGACAATCACAAATGGCCTTTTGTGGTAAAAAAAACGCTAGTAGTTCCTAAAATATGTCGATATGTGCATCAAAAGATCCGTCTTTCCAAGCCATATTTAACGGAAAACCCGTTTTGCAAAATGATGAAGCCAAATTGGAGCTGAAAAACTAGGGAATTTTGTGATTTTTTTGCACTTTAATGCTCTTAGATCGCATGTTTGAATATTTTTTACAAACTGTTTGCTGCTTAGAATTAAGCTTTGCAAGGCTGATTTTTTAAACCCATATCGACATATTTGGAAAAAATTAAAAAATCACTTGTAAAACTGGTTTTTCGGCTATAAATAGCCATTGGCGATGGTCAGTTTTATTATGCTTTTTGTAAATGCTGCTTAAAATAAAATAAAACACATAAAAAAACGCAAAATACACCCGTGATAACCCAAGTTTTTCGCTATGTTGTAATATGTGCAATAGTCAAAACGTTTAAGTTTTTATCGACCACTGAAACTTTGTGATGTAAATATTGCTCAATGCTCTGATTGAACAGGTCATCTATTACCACCGACAGGTTGGTCAACCTGGGAAAAATGGCGATGCGCCCAAAGAGGCTTGCCACAATTTAGGACATTAGTGTTTTAAATACCTTTAATTCAAGCGGCCCAAGAGAACAAAATTAGTGTAGATTGAAATAAAGGAGGATATTTTTTTTTAAATTTTAAACAAAAATTCCTTAATTTACTTTCAGCCTTCTTTTGGTTATTTTTAACTCTAAAAAACTTGCAGTCTACTGCTAAAAAAATTAACATGATTTAAAAATAATAGCAGGAAATAAAAAATAATTCTCACCTTATTAGAATAATCTTTTTTAGATAAATAAATGGATTATCTTTTTTCAAAATCAGCCAATTTTTTTACAATTTTGTAATAAAATTTATTTAAACCAATATTAAAAAAAAATGTAAAAAAAGGATTAAAAAGGATTATTAAGACATTTGCCTACCCTGCACTATAAAGAAACTGTAATTTTTGTAGGGTCAGGGCGGTAGATAGAACTTTTTAGCACAAGAGGGGTTGGGGAGGGGGAATTTCTTTTTATAAAGATTACAGGGGGGGGGGTTTACCCCCCTAACTTAAATCCTGAAACCGCCTATTAATATTTAGTTTGCAAGTCGTTTTAAGTTTTTAAAACATTATTATTCACTTTCTAGAATTTGAGAAATAAATATTTTCTTTCTAACTTTTGGAAACCGTTTTTAATGTAAAATGTTCGGTTGTGTACAATTGGGTTTCAAGATATTTAAAAAAAGCTTTCTTTTCTCGATGAACAGAAGTATCTACCCCTTCGTTGTCCGGACGAAGGTTTAAAGAGTACTGTTGTAAATCGGACATTAGGGAAAATATTATTAGTAAAAATATGTCGTCATCTTTGGGTAGAATTGAAATTTGACTTGTTTGATTGTTAGTTTGTTTTATTGTTTGTATATCAAATAAACGTCTAACTGCTGAACCGACTGGGCTCAATAGTCGTTAGGACTTGTTTGAAAATCACAAATAATAACACAGATTCGTTTCGAATAATTAAAATTAAAATTATTACAAGAATTAATCTATAAAAATGTCCCTTAAAACAAAAAAATATTAGAAGAATTTAAACCGATTTTCATATCTTAGGATCTAATGGTGCAGGCAAAAAACCTGGTGTGAAAAACATTGCAAATTTTTTAAAACAATTATTTAACCAATTTTCGTTATTTTGGACATTAGAAATTAACATGACATAGTTTTCTTGGTAATTTTCCAAAAATCGTATACTAGGACAGACCCGTTTTCTTTAACTAACTTAAGACAAGGTAGACACTAGGCATTACTCACTAGTCAAGGTCATTTTTGAGGTCAAAAAACTTTACACAATTTATCTGGTTTCAGAAATATTTCTCTCCTTCCCTGCTCCAGTTGGAGAATTACTCAAAATAGAAACTAGATTTATATCTTCAGTAAAGAAAGATTTTGTCGTTTTTATCTTAAAAAAAGTGATGTTTTTTACTTATGCAATATCCATCGCATTTGCATATTTAAAAAAAATTGGATTTCTGCATTAAAAATTCGTACAAAATGCAAAAAAACCTAATAAATGATTTAGTTCAGGGCTAACATTACACGAACATTAAGAAAATACAAGAATTTTTGGGAAAATGATTTCTTACCTTTTTACTTGATGGTTCAAACTCGGAGATCATATTCTTGGTAACTAATCCGTTTATTATGTAATTTCTAATAAATTACATAATCTTGGTAACTTTGAAAATTTGATAAAGCACACTTTTTTAGTGCTCAACCAGCTTTTCTCCGGTAAGAGAATTTGATCCTCTCAGTCATCCTTCAGCAAATGCAGGAAAAGGGGGAGGAGGAAGATCTAAAGGACAAGGACAATTTCTTTAACCAAGGAAGTCCTCAGGACGGAAAGATGGAGGTAAGAATATTTTTCTTAGATCCAATAAAATAGAATATTATCAGAGCTGGGAACTTTTGTGTTGAATAATCAAAATCCAGAACGCTTGATCCTGATATCCATATTGTGCACTTGCTTTGTAGTATCAATGCTGAATCTCATGATTTCAGCTTTCCCTTCAGGGTACGATTACACTGCGAATATTGAACAAAGATTGAACAAAGATAAAAAGATTGAGATCAAGCATTGATCCTGATATCCACAAAACAAGAGTTCTCAGCTCACTTTAAATAAGTAAAAATAAGGTACTGGATTATTATAGATATATGCGGATAGTGGAATGTGGATGAAATTTATCTGTTCATTTTACAATTCATTTTAAATCATATTTATATTTTTTTTTTTATCTCAATGGAAAAACTGGACCTACGGCAAGAAAGTTAGAGATATTTTTATGCAGGACTTTAATACGCTGACAAAGGAATTGAGTTTTTGCCACAAATTCAAATTTTTGAATTCATATTTCTTTGCAACCTGATGGGTGTACACTTTTGATATTTCAAACTTGGATTAATTGGCATAACAGAATTCATAGTTTGAAATATCTAAGGTCTTCAATATTGGTTTGCAAAGATATAAGGATTAGAAAATCAGAGTTTGTGACTAGAACTATATTTCCTTTCAAATAAACAGATTTATATATTGAAATTCCAAGGATTACATACAAAAATTATTTGTTTTAATTTGTAACAATGATAAGAAATCTCTGAACTTCCTGGGCAATTACAAATTTCTTAATTTTTGTTTAAACCTGATATTCAACGATCAAATTGAATGATAAGTAAAAAGTTGTGAACTACGTTAACATAGTTGAACCACTTCTATTTATTTTGAATCTGTTCATAGTTCGCTATTATATTACATTTGGTCTCGTGTCATATCTGCAGTATACTTTCCTTGTCTTTTTCTCAGTTTGTTTGTTTGTGTTCAATAAACATAAAAACAGTTGAACCAATCAAGCCACAAATTATTGAGAAAGTTCACATGACCCCAGGAAAGGTTTATGACTGATTAAAATTGAAAAATTTTGCCCGAAAAAATGTCGAAAGGGGATGGTGGAGTTGGCACATTTGATGTAGGGGGGGTCTCTTTGCCTTCAACTTTATTTTCCTCAAAATATTCACACAAAGAATACTTTCCGGGTCGATCCTACCAGAAGTGCTTGTTCTCTTTACCTGCCCTTGGCATATACAGGGGAAGGGGGAAGTAGTCCTCTCTCCCCCCACACCTGGGCATCCCTGGGGGGGCCCTGTCCCCTCGGGGATTTATGGGCAACGGTTAAAATCAGGTGTAGTAGGTAAAAAATGAGTTTGCATCCATCTGCAAAGGGTCTGTTCCCCCTTAAAAAGTAGTTGACAAATTTCTTGGCGCTTTGCGCCATTTCTTTTCAATAGTTGCATTAGAATTTCCCTTTCATCTAAAACCCCACCCCCTCTACTTGATAAACAATTGTATAGCAATATGCATTATGAAGTCTTTGGCATATATATCCTGTATAAGCGCCTGCGTGCCTAGCCCAGAAATTGTTCCCAAAACTAAACCAAAATATTATAACCAAGTGTACATTTTTCATATTTAGGTCAATGGGTGAGGGGGGAGGGGAGGGGTTGAGGCAAATTTTGGTATTGGAACATTTTGTAGAAAGACATTTCATAGATAACAAAATTATAGATAGGACATTTCAGAGACAGGACAATTTATTTCTATTATCTATCTATTATCTATTATCTATAAAATGTTCTATCAATGGAATGTCTTTCTTTAAAACGTTCCAAAACAAAATTTGGCTTCTTGTCATAACTGATCTTGATCAATAATAACACCAATATGAATATAATATCCATTTTTATTTACTATTTATGTTATTTCCAGGTTGAAAGCTCTCATGAAGAAGGAGAAGACCTGAGTAATGGATATAAAGAAGGAGAAGACCTGGGTAGAGGATATAAAGAAGGAGAAGACCTGAGTAGAGGATATAAAGAAGGAGAAGACCTGAGTAGAGGATATAAAGAAGGAGAAGACCTGAGTAGAGGATATAAAGAAGAAGACGACCTGAGTAGAGGATATAAAGAAGAAGAAGACCTGAGTAGAGGATATAAAGAAGGAGAAGACCTGAGTAGAGGATATAAAGAAGGAGAAGACCTGAGTAGAGGATATAAAGAAGAAGACGACCTGAGTAGAGGATATAAAGAAGAAGAAGACCTGAGTAAAGGATATAAAGTAGGAGAAGACCTTAGTAGAGGATATAAAGAAGGAGAAGACCTGAGTAGAGGATATAAAGAAGGAGAAGACCTGAGTAGAGGATATAAAGAAGCCAGACTTCGGAATATCCAGGATATAAAAACTAAACTGAATCAACTATTCCCAGGAAAGACTAGTTTATCCTTTCCTCCTTCAGCAGATGCAGGCCGAGGTGTTAGCCCTAGAGGTCGAGGACAAGGACGAGGTGTTCGATCTAGAGGTCGAGGACAAGGACGGAAAGATGGATCTGGATCAGGATCTTTAAGAGGTAAGAACAATTTTCTAGATCCAAAAAAATAGAATATTATTAGAGCTAGGAATTTTGTGTTGAATAAATATAATCCAAAATGCTTGATCCGATATCAACAGTGGGCATCCCTTCATGGTACTGTGGATATTAAACAAAGATTGAATTGAAAAGATCAAGATCAAGCATTGATCTCGATATCCACAATACAAGGGTTCCCACCTCACCAGTATAGATAAAGAAAAAGTTTATGAGGTTCATTGATTAAGGATGGAAAAAAAACTATTGAAATTAACAGTTCATTATAAAATGCATTTTCAATCTTAAAATTTGCTTTGGTAACTTTTAATAAAAACTGAGATGATCCATTGAAATAGAACTTTTGTTGCAGGACTTAATATTATTACTTTTTAACAAAATAGAACTTTTGTTGCAGGACTTAATATTATTACTTTGGAACAAAATTTAGATGAACACTCAGTAAAAAAATTATTATATTGCACACAAATGATCAGTTTTTATCAAATTTTTAAAAATGATTAGAAATCTCTAAACTTTCTGGGCGATTACGAATTTTTGGGTTTTGTTTTTAATCCTGAATGGTCAACGCTCAAATTTAATGATTATTGAGAAGAAATTTAAACTACGTAGACTTAGTTGAACCACTTCTATATATTATGAATTGGTCTCAAATGTACATAGTTTGACTTTTCCTGCTAAAAAGTATAAGTAAAAAAATTATTTATTTATGAAATATAACAAAAACATACAAAATTAAGGTTTCAGGAGAAAATAATTTAAAACCTCTGAAAGTAGAGGTTGTGGGAATAGTTCCCCCCAATTCTAAAAAAATATAAAAATAGAAACAAAAGGAAAAGGAAAGGAAAGAATAAGGACAGTTACATATTTATTGTTTATACTATATTTAATATAAATGGGTGGTAGATTGTTAGTATTTTTCGACGATAAACTAACAACTTTTAGAAATAAAAATTGTATATTTTTTGTAATGTTTTTAAAAAAGTAAAAAAAGCTTTATGGAGTGTGAAAGAGATAAAGGTTCTATGAAATACGGGCATTTTTAAGCATCTTTTTAATTCGCACCTTTTTTTGACATCCTTTCTGTTTGATTATATCTTTTACTCTTTTTAATCTTTTTATTCTTCTCTTTGTAAAGTCGTCTTTGCTTTCTTCAATTCTTTTCTTCTAACATAGCATGTGTTAGAATCATTAAAACATTTGTTCTGCTGATAAAAATCTTCTATTTTATGCAGAATTTTTTCCAATATTTTAGTTAATCCATTGATTAATCCAATTGGATGAAAATTAGATAAGTCGTCTTTTTTATCTTTTTATAAATAGGAATAGTTCTGGACATTTTCCAACAATTAGGGAATACACCTGTCTCATGGCTTAAATTAAAAACGTTAGATAAAGCAGGGGCTATTTCTGTAGATATTTGTTTAAGCAATTTTCCTGAAACTCCATTTTTATCCTCAGAGGTTTTGTTTTCGAGTCTTTCTAATTCTTCCATTATTTCTACTGGATCAGTTGGAAAATAAGCAAAAGAATGCATGGAGGAGGGTAGAAGAAATTTTGAAAAATCTACTTATCTACTTTAGGAATAGCTTCTGCTTTAGATTGGCCAAAAGATGAAAAATATTTATTGAACTCATTAGCAATAATAACTTGATCTGATATAATTAAGTTTTCCTTCTTAATGGAATCAATTTTCATTGAACTCTGGTTAGGCTTGTTTCCCATCCCTGTAATGTTTTTTAATGTATCCCACATTTTCCTAGGATTTTGTTTTTGGCAACCAATTAACCCTATTCCTGCTGGGTGGGGGTCAATTTGACCCCCCCCTGTAGTTAAAAAGCCTCAAGACAATATATGCAAAGTATACTCACTGACAACATCATTGTTTTGCTTAATAAGATCTATGTTAGTGTCTTGAGAAAATATAGGAATTGTAATTGCTGTTATTGCAAATTTCTAAAAAAGATAATAACTCGTTAAAAAATGGTTCAAAGTGATTTGATGAATTATTAATACTGAAATATTTGTTAGATCTGTAATATGATCCAATTAAAACTGAGACGTTTTCAAGTTGTATTTCTATTGCAATCGACACAAAAGGGAAAATATTTTGTATAACTGAGCCAGGTATCAATTTTGGATTCAAGTTTTGTTTACAATATACTACAACCCTTTTGATACTTCTCGTGTTTTAGTAAATATTTCGAAATCCTTGATAACGAATAAGTTAGGTATAGAAACATCCCATATTTCTTGTAAAACTAAAACTAATATACATTACCTCCTGATTTTTCGATTCTATCAAGAAATATTTTCAATTCTTCAAATTTTGATGACAGACTTTGAATGTTTAAACTAGTGACATTTAATCTGCTAAAATTTCTAATGTTTGATACAAAATTGTTTTCGCTTTGGTATGTATTTCTAAGCTCAATGTTCGCAAATAGATCGGGACCCATATTTGTTGAATCTAAATAATCATTGTAATTAAGAGTATATTGCTCGTTTTTATTAAGGGAATCTATATCATTTTTCACATTTTCAAGATTATCCTGGTCGTTTTTTATTCAATTTAAAATTTATTTAGTTGTAATATCTTTGTCGAAATATAAATGTAATTCACCAAAAAAGGTTGAAAGGAGATAGGAGAGGAAGAGGATCACACCTGTATATACACTTTGCTTGTCTGTCTGTCACTATGTTTGTTTTCATCCAATGAACGTAAAAACGGCTGAACCGACCAAGTCCAAAGTTTTAGAGTCATCTTACATAATCCCAGCTGGGAAGCGTTATGGATGATTGAAGTTGAATAATTTTGCCCGGAAAAATGTCAAAATTTATTATTTTAGAAAATGCACCAAATTAGAAAGAAAAATCCGTGAAAATTTGAGAACAATTAATAATTTCAATGCCTCAGACCAATACTTTTTGAGTTATTTAAAAAAAAACAGGAATAGGGTTAAAAGATTAAATTATTAAAAGGAAAACGGGCGCAAAGTTCCTTGAAAGTCTAGTCTAATTCTATATATATCTATACTTTCCATGTCAAGTTGTCTGTCTGTTTGTTTGTATTCAATAAACGTCAAAATGGCTGACGACCCGGGTTGGGACATTTTTTGTGGAAACTCGTATGACCTAAGCACGATTGAAACGCAAAAATGTTTACTAGATAAAGGAAGCCTGGTATATAAAATATTGCCAACAATCTAACATTATATTGTCTAGATCCTGGACTCAGTGTACGAAGATCTGGGAGGCAAAGAGTAGAGATAAACTATGCTCAGTTTGAAGATGTCCCGGATGAAATTTATGTTCCTGGTCCATTACTCAACGAGCAAGATAAGCCCGGAGATGATGAATATAAAGAAACTGATCATCAAGATGACCAGGCTTCTGAAAATTCAGATTCGGTGAATATTCAGATTTGTACTTTAGTTTTAAATTATTTACAGTTTTGTCCACAATTTTTAGAATTGCAGTGCTAACCAAAAATTGTGAATTGATTGTTGTCTTCAATGTTTATTTTTTACTTAACAAATGTCGCTATTATCATAACAATGATTCCACTATTTTCTGGGTACCATTGCATGCTACCATTAGCTGAAATACTCGACTCTTTTGTGGAATTAAAAAAATTGTCCAATCTGATGAATAAGCCAATTATCCTTTGTTACCAATGAAGAAATTCTTGGTATTAAGGAATATTCTACCATGAATAGATTTTTTGGTATTTAGGAATATTCTACCTGGAATAAGACTATTGGTATTTAGGAATACTCTACAAGGAATAGATTATTGGTATTTAGGAATTCTCTACCAGGAATAGATGATAAGTATGAGAAATACTTGTAATATGAACATTATTATTTAGGAATACTCTAAATAAAAAAATTATTGGTATTTAGGAATATTTGGTATAAGGAATATTATAATTTAGGAATATTTTACATAAAATAGATATTGGTTTATAGGAATATTCTACCAGGAATAAGTTATTGGTATTAAGGAACACTCGGTATTAGGAATAGATAATTGGTATTTCAAAATACACTACCAGGAATAGATTTTTGGTATTTAGGAAAACTCTACCAGGAATAGATTTTTGGTATTTAGGAAAACTCTACCAGGAATAGATTTTTGGTATTTAGGAAAACTCTACCAGGAATAAATTATTGTTATTAAGAAATATTCTACCAGGAATAGATTATTGATATTGAGGAATATTCTACCAGGAATAGATTATTGTTTTTAAGAAATATTCTACCAGGAATATATTATTGATATTGAGGAATATTCTACCAGAAATAGATTATTGTTATTAAGGAATATTCTACCAGGAATAGATTATTGATATTTAGGAATATTCTACCAGGAATACATTATTGATATTTAGGAATATTCTACAAGGAATAGATTATTGTTATTTAGGAATAATCGGTATCAGGAATATTATTATTTAGGAATACTCTACCAGGAAGAAAGGAGGACAGAAGAAACGCAAGCAAAGAATAGGAGAGAAGACCAAGAACAGAGATATAAACAAGAAGAAGAAGATGTTTGGATCTGTTGTCGCTAACTACGGATTGAAACGTGCGGAGAGGAATAGATTTGTTTATTGTGAAGAATGTAAGGTAAAATAATTAATATATCATCTTGTGATACTGCACAGGGAATTTAATTTTTTGTGGTTTTTATATTGTCTAAACTATAAATCATCATGTAATAAATATTTGATTTGATTTGATATCTTTCTACATGGGAAAATGATTTTTGATGAATCGTTAAAAAAAACGTAAAAAGATAACTTTCAAAGATTAGTGATTTTTTAACCTTTTTTGAAACATCTTTCCGAAAATTCTATGAATTTTCCCATGAGATCATTTATTTTTCCCGATTCAGAGAAGAAACCCTTTAAAAAAAATTTGGGGAACATTTTTTTTTCATAAAAGGAAGGAATGATTTTTCCAGAAAAGAAACAAAATTTGACAGAAATTAATACTAAAAAATAATAAACTTTTGTTTATTCTGGTAATCACTGAACTGTATATTAGGACCTGAAACTAGGAGGCTGCTCTACGCATCATAAACTAATTAGTTACCAAGATTACAATCTCAAAATTGAACGATCAAGTAAAAAGGTAAGAAATTACATAATAAACGGATTGGTTACCAAGATTATGTAATTTATTAGAAATTATAAAATAAACAGATTAGTTACCAAGATTATGATCTCGGGGTTTGAACCATCAAGTAAAAAGGTAAGAAATTACATAATAAACTGATTAGTTACCAAGATTATGATCAATTTATTAGAAATTATAAAATAAACAGATTAGTTACCAAGATTATGATCTCGGGGTTTGAACCATCAAGTAAAAAGGTAAGAAATTACATAATAAACTGATTAGTTACCAAGATTATGATCTCGGGGTTTGAACCATCAAGTATAAAGGTAAGAAATTACATAATAAACGGATTAGTTACCAAGAATATGATCTCAGGGTTTGAACCATCAAGTATAAAGGTAAGAAATTATATAATAAACGGATTAGTTACCAAGATTATGATCTCAGAGTTTGAACCATCAAGTATAAAGGTAAGAAATTACATAATAAACGGATTAGTTACCAAGATTATGATCTCGGGGTTTGAACCATCAAGTAAAAAGGTAAGAAATTACATAAGATGCGGATTAGTTACCAAGATTATGATCTCGGGGTTTGAACCATCAAGTAAAAAGGTAAGAAATTACATAAGATGCGGATTAGTTACCAAGATTATGATCTCGGGGTTTGAACCATCAAGTATAAAGGTAAGAAATTATATAATAAACGGATTAATTACCAAGATTATGATCTCGGGGTTTGAACCATCATGTAAAATGGTAAGAAATTACATAATAAACGGATTAGTTACCAAGAATATGATCTCGGGGTTTGAACCATCAAGTAAAAAGGTAAGAAAGGGGGGGGGGGCATGAAACGTATTACTCTCCGGAAAATTTAAACAGTGTTTAAACATTACTTAGAATTGTCGTAGGAGGCTGATTTTTTGCATGAAAACTCAGAATTATGTAAAATACATGCATTTTTTGGTTTTGAAGGAATCTGAGCAAAAGTGCGCGCGCGCGCTTTTTGTGAGAAAATGCGACTTTTATGACAGTAAATCAATGTTCACTTCATAAATTTCACTTGAACATTTTTCCTGGCACTTTTGAAACAAATTTGCGCTAAAAAAATTCACCTGCAAAGGCTTAAATGTCCGCGCGCGCGCGCAATATAAGAAAATATCTTTGAATACTAAGTTTGGCCTAAGTTAGAATAACAGTTGCATGAGATACATGAAACTATAGCAAAATTTGGACAAGGAATTCATTTCCGAGGTCAAAATAGACATTGGAGCATTCTGACCGGCGCGCTAGTAGCCAACTATTACATTGTGGGTCATCTTCGAACATTTTTTACATGTTGTATGTCGATTTATAGGTAATTTGGCACGAGGAATTCATTTCTGAGGTCAAAATAAATATTGGAGCATTCTGACCGGCGCGCTAGTAGCCGGCAGTTACATTATGGGCCATCTTCCCACATATTTGCATGTTGTATGTCGATTTATAGGTAATTTGGCAAGAGAAATTCATTTCCGAGGTCAAATTTAATATTGGAGCATTCTGACCTGCGCGCTAGTAACCAGCAGTTCCATTATGGGTCATCTTTTCACATATTTTACATGTTGTTGATTTGTAGGTAATTGGGATCCATTTCTTAGTAAAAACTTTTGCAAGACTACTCTGATCGACGTGCTAGCAGCCAGCAGTCACCCTCTGTGTCATCCTTTCATATGTTTTGCATGTAGTATGTCGATTCTGGGGTACTAGAAACAACGATTCTCAGCGCGCCGATCAGAGTCCTGAAACTTATTTTTTTTACCTAAGAAAGAGAATCGTTGTTTCTAGTACCCCAGAATCGACATATATTTATTATACATTAGATATTAAATACAAACTGTAGGATCAACCGAAGTTAATCCTTGAATCATAGATGAAGATAAATCCGCCTCCTGGCGGTCCTGTCGACCCTTCTCCTTTCTTCCTGCTTCATCATGTTTGGGCATAAATAAAATGGCCGTTCATTTTGTTTTCTCTGCCGACAAAAATCCCGTTATTTTATCTCCGCATAGATACAAGATAGCGGGTTCAAATTGTTTGTTGTTTGTTGATTCAAATCCTCCATGGAAATTTCCTTTCCAACGAAAAATGTGATAATAATATCTCTGAGTTCAACAAAATTATTTATACTTCAATAATCTATATACAACAATTGTAGGTTTACAGTATTTTGTATAACATAGCAACTCTTAAATTTGCTTGTTTCTCCTTACAGACTTATTGAAAAACTGTATTATTGTCGCCAATTTTTTCTTAATATTTTTTTTTAATAATTTCTAATCTAATTTTTTTCCCAGGGAGCAGGTATGGGACTTTGGAATGTAGGAAAACCAATACCAAAGGGTTCCATTCTTGGACCATATCTTGGAAAGTAAGTGAATAAGTTAAATACCGAGGGTTTGTATTCACAGAAACGCAATTGTTTATATCTTTGTATGCAAGCTGTTATAAAATTGAAACCTGTTATGGAAACTTAAAGGGTCAGCTTACCTGACTTAGAATTTTAAAATTATTCTAAAACATTACCGTGGTTTTATCAAATCATCCAATCAAAATTTTTATACTTTGCCTGCAGTTTTCCTATTAAAGTTGACCCACTGCACTGCACTTCTACTGAGTTCGGAAATCTATGTAAAGTAGAAAAAGGGCAAATTTCTACTTTCAGCTTTGCCAAATTTTTGTTTTGATTTTCACCCATAACAAGTATTTATATTTTCTGATATTATATTTATTATATTATATTAAGTGTGAAACTATTTCATGGAAAATGTCAAATCCTTTATGCATCAGCATAAAAATTGTACAAAGGCAAATTAGAAGCAACATTTGTAAAAGATGGTAAGGTCGATTTTAAAATGTTTTCAAAACAAGTTTATAAAGGTATTGGGTATAAACAGATGCGTCTTGAATGGCTGAATACCGTTTTTCTGTTTTTACAATATTTCAAAGATAATGTGGGGTGGGGTGGAGAGTGTGTGACACCAGTTCTTGTTAGATTACTGAAGTTAAGCACACTTGTCCACAGCCTTAACTGGATTGGTATCCAGACTGGTTTTCACGGGTTTGATTCCCGTACTCCCACAAACCTGTGGTTTCAAAGACATCTGAAGCAGACATCTGGTTAAGCAGTTATGACCACCTGGCGGATGTAGGAGGACAGAGGGGCGGCTGTCAACAACTCTCGCAGCGAAAGGGTGCGTGCTTTCTACTAATAAAGAAAGAAGCTTTAAGTGAACTGATCAAAGTGAATGATGATGAAGAGAGGAATGGTGGAAAAGCAGGGAAAGTCTATGGTTGCCAGCTATAGGTACCGGGGGGTATCCAATCCGGGCTTACAGATGTTAGGGAGCAATGAGTGTGATGTTTTCCATCAGTATGGCACCCGGGCCTCCTTCCAGTATATCAGAAGGATTCCTGCACTCTTAATTCTCAGGCCTAAGAATTCATAGGCAGCTGGAATCTTGTCAACCCTCTTCTCAGTATGAATGAAGCGTGGGTGGATGAATGTGCTGCCAGATTACAACCCCTGGTAGATCAATATAAACCCAGACAACACCAAACTTATGCAATAGAAAAAATTCCGAGATTTGATCGTAACAACCCGATCATCAAAAAATACGATTTTTCAATTTTTTCATAACAAGTTGATATAGGTATTGGGTATAGACGGCTGAATACCATTTGTCTGTTTTTTCGATATTTCAAAATTGGTTTTGTTTTAGGCAAGAAAACAAGGTTTTTAAGAAGCTCTGACAAATATCTTTCCAAAAAACCTAGTTTTTGCTTTTAATTTACTTAATTTTCAAATGATTTTTAGAATTTTAACGTTTCTGAATTCAAGACAAGCAAAAATCTTAATGAATTTGAAAATTATAATAAAAACATTCTCAAATATATTTTTTAAATGTATCAAAGATAAAGTTTCACTATAATACAATTTTGAATATAATAATCATATATGAACAAAAATCTAAAAAGTAACCTTGAATTAAGTTTGGGCCAAGGGAATATCTTAAAGTATCCAAGAACTCTTTTCTACTCAATTATTTATTATTTAGCAAGGTGTCAGTTGAAGAACTTGAGTCTCAGAAGGAATCCAACACTGAATCTGGATATGCCTGGGAGATTCAAGACAGTAGTATGTCAAGAGTAGAAGGTAACATTTAATTAACAATAAACAATGTCCATGTCCAGATGATGGGTGCTTCAAAATGCTTCTAAATGTTAGCAAGGATCAAATCGCGCTGCTGTGATATATGAGATCAGATTGAAAAGGAACCTAATTTTAACTGTTGCTCGGAAAGTGGTCATTTTTAATCAATCTCAAATTTTGGTGGAATTGTCTTTTCAAATTGACGTATTTTCAAAAATAATGATTATAAACAAGTTTCCGGGAAAAATTTTTAACTTTTAAGGTCCATAAATTTTCCCTGTGGTCTTGTGAGTTTCCACACAAAATTTGGGACTGATTGGTTCAGCCGTTCTAACGTTTATTGGATAAAAACAAACAGACGAAAGACATTCGAAAGAAAATACATTATACATATATGAAATGGAAAATGCCACTTAAAAAAATACTAAGATACGGCTGAATTAATACAGGTAAGAATTGAACCTTCGTCAAGAATGCCTCAAGCACTCCCTTCACTTTCAGATTTGACTTGGTTTGACAAGGATTGTAGAAGGAGGGAGGGAAGGCAACCTCGCCCGCACAGCTTCCGAACCTCATTTAATATATTTTCGGCAGTGCTCGTCCCCATATTTTTGTAAACTGTATTCTCTATATATTTATATATTATAGGTGCAGTGGACCCTGGAACTAACCTTGATCCCACCAACAATCCTCTGTACTTATCTTGTAAACTATATTCTCTATATATGTATATATAGGTACAGTGGACCCTGGAACTAACCTTGATCCCACCAACAATCCTCTGTACTTATCTTGTAAACTATATTCTCTATATATGTATATATTATAGGTGCAGTGGACCCTGGGACTAACCTTAATCCCATATAACTTCACAAGATCAAAAGATCTTTTTTCCTATTCAATCATTAATCAATCTAATATTATTTAGAATGCAGAAAATAAGTTAAACTAACTTTAAACTATATTCTCTATATATGCATATTTTATAGGTGCAGTGGACCCTGGGACTAACCCTGATCCCACCAACATTCCTGTAAACTTTATTCTCTGTTTATGTATATATTATAGGTGCAATGAACTAACTCTGATCCCACCAACATTCCTCTGTACTTATCTTGTAAACTATATTCTCTATATATGTATATATAGGTACAGTGGACCCTGGAACTAACCTTGATCCCACCAACAATCCTCTGTACTTATCTTGTAAACTATATTCTCTATATATGTATATATTATAGGTGCAGTGGACCCTGGGACTAACCTTAATCCCACCAACAATCCTCTGTACTTATCTTGTAAACTATATTCTCTATTTATGTATAAATTATAGGTGCAGTGGACCCTGGGACTAACCCTGATCCCACCAACATTCCTGTAAACTTTATTCTCTGTTTATGTATATATTATAGGTGCAATGAACTAACTCTGATCCCACCAACATTCCTCTATACTTATCTTGTAAACTATATTATATCATATCTGTTCGGTTCCATAGTAGTAAACCTATCTTTTAAGAATTCCCATTATTACACGGTTCAGGAGGAACAATTTTAATATTGTTCGCTTCCTTGCGTTTAAGAATGCTTATTCTTACACTGTAGGTGTAGAATTTTCATTCTTTAACGCTCAGATCGTGTAAGAATGGAAATTATTACACGGTCAGAGCGTGAAAGAATGTATATTCTTACACGCTCCAAGCATTAAAGAATGGAAATTCTTTCACTAGTTGAAGAATATTCATTCTTACACGCTCCTTAAATTGATCTTTTCAGTATAGATCAATATTGATATTAACTTAATTATTTTGTACTGACAACATGCACAGGGCAAACTCGCCGTTTTCTTTTACATTAATACATGCAAACTTGCCTTTTTTAACTTAAAAACAACATGCTCACTTACCTTTTTCTTTTACATTAATACATGCAAACTTACCTTTTTTAACTTAAAAACAACATGCTCACTTACCTTTTTCTTTTATTTTAAAACATGCAAACTTACCTTTTTTACTTTAGTAAAACAAACTCACTTACCTTTTCATGCTCACTTACCTTTTTCGTTTTTTGAAGTATTGATATACCTTAATTCAGAAATATCAATTTGAATCTCAACCCTAGTCCTGACAGAAGAGTGGAAATTAACATTTTCTGACCTTTCCCAAAAATATGGACGATGCTTTTAGCCTTACATTAGACACTTTCATCAAACTGCCGAGTCTCAAAGGATACTGCCCACTGCCTACTTATTATTTTTTAAGTTCATCTTCATTTCAAACCAAGCTTGGTGAGATTTTGCAAATCTCTGCATTCTCAGGGTGGCCAAAACTTTTTTGAACAAATCCGTACAAAAATCCGTACATTTTCAGAAGAAATCCGTGCAATCCGTACAATTTTCGAAAAAAAATCCGTACAATCCGTACAATTTTTTTTTTTAAAATCCGTACAATCCGTACATTTTTTAAAACCAATCCGTACATTTTTTAAAAAATCCGTATATTTTTTTTTAAAAATCTGTACAATCAGTACAATTCTCGAAAAAAATCCCATTTTTGAAAAAAAAACATTAAAATTAAATTTTTCATTCATTGTCCTTTGTGTTCAGTTCATGTAAGAGGGTTTAAACTTCTGCAGCAAGAATCAATCTGTAAAAAATTGGCTTCATACATATATACAAACTAAATACTGGGTACATGATACTGGATACTGGATACATGATACATTGATACAGGGTACATGATACAGGATACAGGATACTGGATACAGGATACTGGATACTGGGTACATGATACAGGATACTGGATACTGGATACTGGACACAGGATACAAGATACAGGATACTGGATACTGGATACTGGATACTGGATACGGGATACTGTATACGGGATACTGGATACAGGACACTGGGTACATGATACTGGGTACATGATACTGGGTAAATGAAACTGGGTACACGAAACTGGGTACATGATACAGGATACTTTATACAGGATATGTTATTAGTACACATTTCGAAAAATGTATAGGCGCAGAATTTCTTCTGGAAACTTGGGGCTTAGGTCTCCCAACCATCGTTCATCCAAGATTACTCTTAGATTGTTCCACGAATCTACTAATCCAGCATCGATGACACAAAACCATAGTAATTCAATTTAAACTTAATTTTCCAGGATATTTTAGATTTCACAACTTTTGGATACCAGACATTAATACCTAAAATGGCCATCCTAGTTTTTCTTGGGATAAATTAATTGTAAATAAAACAATCATTCTAATCCTGGATACAAGGTACTGGATACAAGGTACTGGATACAGGATATTTTTTTTTTTACATTTTAACATTAGAAAAATAAAAAACAGTGTTTGTCAGAACAAGAGCATAAAACTTATTTGCAACCTTTCATAATGTGAACTGCTCCAACTTAGAATATTCGGATTTTACCTGAATTATTTTTTAATATAAATTCTTGGGTATGTGCCCATGGAACCTCACAAATATGATATAATAATAATCTTATGAGGATAAAAATGTAATATTGGAATTCTTAAACTCGATGAAATAATCTTGATGTATTCTTTAACTCAAGCCTGCGGCCTTCGTTAAAGAATACATCAAGATTATTTCATCTCGTTTAAGAATTTCCATTATTACATTTTTTTCCTCATAAGATTATCATATTCTCTATTTATGTATATATTATAGGTGCAATGAACTAACTCTGATCCCACCAACATTCCTCTGTACTTATCTTGTAAACTATATTCTCTATTTATGTAAATATTATAGGTGCAGTGGACCCTGGGACGAACCCTGACCCCACCAACAATCCTCTGGCGTTTGCCAACTGTGGCAATACTGTTTTTGAGATCAATATGATCGGAGTACAGTTTGAAGATAAAATCTTCTACAGGTAATATTTTTTATTAAAATAGGAATAATTAGATCATTCCGAGTCTTAAACAATAATTTACATCACAAATGATTGATTTAAAGGGGAAATCATTTAAGACCAACCATTTTTTTGTTAAATTTTTAGTTTTGTAGCAAAATTTGAATTTTAAAACCCTTTTCTATAATCTTTGAAATAATCAGAGGCCGAATTTCAAGAATTTAAGCCTCGGTTTATATATGGTTGGTTCCACTTAAATTTATATTAAAATTTTCAAGATTTAAGCCAGCGGTCAATTAAAACCGGTTATTGGGGGATTTGAGACGTGGCTTAAATTCATTAAATTCGGCCACTGTAGACTTTAATTTCTAAAACATACCGTTGATTATATTTTAGAACAATTAAAGATATACTGTCTAGCGTAGAGTAGACAACATATGAAACTCATGTTTGAACTGTCTAGTGTACAGTAGACAACATACTAAACTCATATTTGATTTTTTAGAACAATCAAAGATATACAGTCTAGCGTAGAGTTGATATACTGTCTTGTGTAGAATAGACAACATACTTTAACTCATGTTTGATATTTTAGGACAATTAAAGATATACTGTTTAGTGTAGAGTAGACAACATACTGAACTCATGTTTGATATTTTAGGACAATTAAAGATATACAGTCTAGTGTAGAGTAGACAACATACTTAAACTTATGTTTGATATTTTAGAACAATTAAAGATATACAGTCTAGTGTAGAGTAGACAACATACTAAACTCATGTTTGATATTTTAGGACAATTAAAGATATACTGTCTTGTGTAGAATAGACAACATACTTAAACTCGTGTTTGATATTTTAGGACAATTAAAGATGTACTGTCTAGTGTAGAGTAGACAACATACTTAAACTAATGTTTGATATTTTAGAACAATTAAAGATATACAGTCTAGCGTAGAGCAGACAACATACTTATACTCATGTTTGATATTTTACAAGGTCCTATACAGAAAAAACTAGGGTTGGGCGAAATATTCGCGAAGCGCAAACAAAATTTTACCCCCACCCACTTAGGAACTCCTAGGGGGGGGGGCAAGTTTAAACTATAAATTCAAAACATTTGGCTTTTTGTATACTTCAAACGTACACATACAGTCCAATTACCTTACTAGTACTAATTTCTCCCCTTCAAACAAACAAACTAGCAGAAAAAAGACAGCAAACTTTTTTTTATGTTCTTCAGTTTCAGATTTGAAAATTGTGATAACTTTGAGTTCTAGGGAGGGGCACTGCCTCCTTGCCCCCCCCCTGTATACGCCCTTGTTTTTAGAACAATTAAAGATAACCGTCAAGTGTAGAGTAGACAACATACTTAAACTGATGTCTGATATTTTAGAACAATTAAAGAGATCCCATCTGCTGTAGAGATGCTTGTATTCTACGGCAAGGATTATGCCGAACAGCTGAAGATTGAATTTGGGGTCAGTATAAATCATTTTTATATTTTTGTTTTATTCTCATATTTTATCTCTATTCAAATAAATGAGGTTTGATTACTTCCATATTTAGAATATGGCCTCTGTTTGCATTACAGGAAAAAAAGGCAGTGCCACTTTTTGAATATAGATTGTTTTTGTTTAGAGATTTGACATAACAGCCAGAACAGTGTATAATTGTAGTTCTACAAACAAAAACTGACATATCCCACCCTGAGCAAGGAGCCACTTTTCAAGGAAATGGGTCCGTAAGGGTCCAAAACGGATTTATTTACAAACAAATAACCGAGATAAGAATATTCTCGTGGTGCAACCAAGTCCCCCCCCCCCTTAAGGGGTTTTGAGTTATGATCAGACAAATAAACAAACAAACAAAAGCAGATAAACAAAGAATTTACTACTATTTAAAAGATTTTGGCTTCTTTTAAAGGGGGTCATTTGTTTGGTTCTACAATAGATATTACCGGGTAAAATAAGAAGCATGTTTAGAAACACATGTCTATTTTAACAACCTGGTCTTTTTAAAAGGACTTTCAGAATTTTAACTAACACACAATTTAAAAAAATTACACAGGTTCTTTTTAAATCCTTTACCCGAGCAACAATAAGGAAGATTTTGTCGTTTTTTATCTTTTAAAGTGTTTAATTCTTTAACTTACGTTTTTGTTTCTGCTGTATAAAAATCAGAAACCACATCCAGAAATTGTCAATTTTTTAAGTGGAAAATCAAGGATATTTTTGCTTGCTCAGACAACGGTGTAGATGGTACCGTTGTGAATTGGGCGCCTCTAAAATGAAATGTCAAGTGAAATTTAGACTTCAGACCATTTAAGTCCATCACCAATTATTTTATTAATGATTTTAATTAATAATTTGATTTTAATCTGATAATTTTTTGACCGCAAATATATATTTCAGGATCGGTTCAAGTTCAAAGGAGAAGAGAATTGGAGTAGGGAGGTGCATCCTTGTACCCACTGCAGTAGTGGATTTATATCCCAGGAATTATTAGATATACATCTTAACTCATGCAGAGATAAGAAGATCCAGGAAGCATCCACTGTGTATACCTGTGATACCTGTAATCACCAATTCCCTTCAACCCAGTCCTTGAAGCAGCATGTGAAGTATAATCATGGTGAATTCTATTGTCCTGAATGTGGAGAAGCGTTTAGTTCAGCAAGGAAGCTAAAGTTCCACAATTCAAAGGTTCATCTCGGTGAAACATTCCCCTGTGAAGTGTGTGGGAAAAGTTTTGCTCAGAAAAGTAACCTCACTGCCCATGTTAGAAACATCCACCAGGGACACCGGGATTATAAATGTAATGTTTGTGGTAAGGAATTCCAAATTCGTACGAACCTTACAACACATACCCGTACTGTTCATGAATTAGCTAAACCCTACAAATGCACAGCGTGTGGGAAAAGGTTTGGGCAATCTAGTAATCTTAATAAACATATAAAATCAGTACACGAGGGAATTAAGTATCCATGTACTCAGTGCGAGTTTAAAGCAACCCGAGCAGGCAGTTTAGCCACACATATCAAGAATGTTCATCTAGGAGAATATTCCTTCAACTGCGAGTATTGTGATAAAGGTTATAACCAAAGGAGCCATCTATCATTCCATGTTAAGAACCATCACCCTACAGAGTGGTTCCTTGAGCAGGAGGAGTATGTTAGAATTCATCAAGAAGAATGTAACAAATGCAAGAAGAGGTTCAAGGATAAAAACGAACTAAAACTCCACATTAAGCATATCCACAATCACTCGATGGTAATGTAATTTGATCCTACAATCCCGTAATACTACTCCTACATAAACTCTGAATTTAATCTAAATTATCTGCTAATAGTAGTAACATAATTCATATGGTAAAGTTAATGTTATTTATATTGATATTATTGTTTATGTAATCATATTAAATAAGTAAACAAATGTAATCAATTTTTTTTACCGTTTCTAATTTTGTTGAAAATTTTAAGTAAAATAACTTATTTACGATTAATATTAATTTACAATATGCATTGGTGTCAACTTGGTTTAAATAGTCGAAATACTTAAATGAAAATTATTTTAAATGAAATGCTATTTGTTTTTATTATTCAGCATGGAAAATCTTGCTAACAGCTACTTTTGAAATTCAGTCAATTTTTTTTTATGTTTTAAATTGATATCTTGTTTTCCCTGAAGTAAATATTGTGTTGTATATTAGGAAAACTCAATTTTTTTATTGAATTTGTATCATGATTCTTTGTGCAAATCGTTAAAGTTGATGTTTATAATTTAATTTGGATTGTTAATGAAATATTTTTGTTGTATTATAAATAAATACTCAGTTCTCAATATAGAAATATAAAGCACATTTTCACTTAAAGGTTATTCAGAGGCGTATTCAGGGCTCAGCCTCCCCCCCCCCCCTGATCAATGAAATCTATGACTTCTACGTTTATTTTGGGCCCAACAGGGGCTGAGCCCCCCCCCCCCCCCCCTCCAGGAGAAATTCCTGAAATATGCCCCTGATTTTATTATTCTTAGATAATCTGTTACATATTCTTAGTCTCGGGTTTTAATATCATCAGATTATTTAAATAACTCCAATCGAAGTACGAGCCTGATTAAAACCTAGGATGATCATTTTAGGAAAGTTTGTTAAACGAGACAAGGAAATAATTTATCAGCTAAAGGGTTTGATGAGCCAGTTGTGAGCCATGATAATGTGGGAGCTGCCGACCATGGCAGTGTTGATCAGGATGCACAGTTCGAGCCGATCCTATCCATTTTCGGGACAGTCCTGTTGTCTATATACTTGTAGTTTTAATTTATCAGATTTTGTGACTGTCTAAGGAAAAATTCACTCCTAGTTGTTAAACCGCCAAACTCTGCAGATGCACTTGTCTGAAAATAGTTTTCTTGGTTAACTGTTTCCGAGTCAAATGATGCTTTTTATAACTTCACAAGATCAAAAGATCTTTTTTCCTATTCTATTGATGCGACACCTCTTAAAAAAACAGTTAATATGAACTAATTTCAAAAGTTTAAAGTTACAATGCTTACCCTCTAAGGATTGAAACTTAAAAAACGAACCAACAAGAGTCATTTATCTTTGTCAGAGTCCGAATTTAATGAATTTGAGTCGTGTCTCAAATCCGCCGAAAACTGGTTTCATTTGAGCACACGTCTTAAATCTTGAAACATTGAAAACAATTAAGTGGAACCTACAATACTCAATTTTTTAAAATTCGGCCTCAGACCATTTAAAAACAATCTTTCAAAACTTATTTAAGTATTATTGTCCAATATCAACCTTTAGGTCGATACTAAAGTTTATTTGACGTAATCATTAAAAACACATTTTAGGGTTTAACTTAAAACTGCAACTACGGCACTCGGTTTGAGTCGTTTGAGCCAATTATATTCACGAATATTAATGTTTATAAAAGTGATATAGTGGCAATAAAAAAAAACGTTTTTTAGATTATTAGTATTAAAAAGTTTCGAGATTTTGTATCCTGAATAAATATAATATTGTCGGCTGAAAAATAAAACATTGAAATGTGATAATCTAAAAATTATCGGAATTTAGCATGTAATATTTTTTGATTTTGAAATCGTTCTCAAAATTTTTCTGTAAATAATATCAGGGTAATTTATTGTGGGAAAATCCTCAAATCCATATTGCACCGGTTCGCCCCATCCAAGGGCAGGTTTGTTTGGTGGGTAAAAATGGTTTGTTTGGTGGGAAAAAATGGTCTTGCTTGTCCCAATAAAAATGGGAATTAAATGATGACTTAAATATCGTCTTTGTTTTACCCGGGATTAATTTTTAAACATGATTTTGTATAGTATCACAGTTAAAACATGTTAAAACCGAGAACTACTAGTTTCGGAATTTCTTAAAAAAATGTGGTTTATCATTTTCACCTTCAAATTTGGCTGAGAGATTAGGAAATTTGCCCAGAATCTAGTTTATTAAAAATCAAAAATATTGTTTTAATATCTCGGTCAATTTGAAAACTACAAAGAAGGTAGATCACATTTTAAAAAGCTCATTAGACTTTTATTCATTAATTATTTGAAATCAAAGACGATATTCAAGTCGTCTCTCAATTCCCGTGTTTACTGGGACATCCTGTACTAAAAAGTAGATACACTTCGCAAATTTTGTTGGAGGGAGATTTTTGAAACTTTGATCATCAATAAACCTTCCCTGGGGTAATGTGAG
>NW_019397824.1:35403-40067 GCF_000591075.1 Eurytemora carolleeae | reverse complement strand
ATCAATCAACCCCCAAATGAAAATTTGAATTAAAACATGTTTATACTGCCTGCAGAACGTTTTTTCGCAATTAAATATCTTTTAGTTTTTAACACTTTCTGGAAACCAAGGTACTAATGAAAGGAAAGTTATTTCAGAAGTGTACGCATTTTTTGTACTGCAGTGTATTGTCTTTGGGCGGAAAAGTAAACACAAGACGGATGTTAAACCTGACATTGAATCAATTTTCACGAAAATATTCAGGTCATAGGAAACTATTATGTGAATTTTCAAGATTATCTAAATTCAATGCTTTTAACCTCCTCGGATACTAGACGAACACTGATGCATCTTTTCTTGTTTACAAATTCCGCCCAGAGAGAACTGGTTTCAATATGTAGGCAGAGTATACGCGACCATAATTAACTTTTCTTGCATTAGTACCTTGCTGGAAACCAAATTTTCATCATATTTACTAATAATAAAGGAATATATAAAATTCATGCTTGACTTTGTACTCTAGCTAGCTAAGAAATTGTCGTAAAACTCTTAAAAAAAATAAGAAAGCTTTCTAACAATTTATAATTAGCAAAAATGCCGGGAAAAATTAGTGTTTGTTGACAGTAATTGGTTTATACCGAGAATCAAGTTAATTAAAACAACTAAACATTATTTTTAATGGGACAGTACAGTGTACACGTCATTTCAAGTGACAGCTTCCGTTTTTGGAATGGCTTGTCCGCATTTTGGAATGGCTTGTCCGATTGAACCTTGGTCTGATCAAGGATATTTTAGAGTTCTATTGTTATCCTTATAAGCTAAATATATACTCAAGAAAGATTCCTTGTGTTATTGGAGACCGACACGACGTCCTCCATATTGGTGACCCCGACCTTGAACATATATACGGTGTTCCGGAATTCTATCAACACGAGGGAGAATGAGTGTCCAAAGTTATTCACCATCCTGCGTTAGGTGACTGCCACCCCACAGCTTTGATGGACGCCATGCTGGCTTTACTCCCTGAAGATGAAGTACCAGGTAGCCTGTTCCTTGGTCTGTTTCTTGAGAGGTTACCTGTAGAGATGAGAGACCACCTGGTGGCCAAGGATTTCAAGAATCCAAGCGAGATGGGGTTACATGCAGATAAGTTATGGGATGCTCGTAGAGCACAAGCAGTTGATCCTCTCCTAGCTGCAGCTTCTATTTCTCCTTCTCGTGCTCGAGGGAGGGAGCGTTCTGATGGTTCTCCTGTCCGCCGAAGCCAGACTCCAGGTCCAGCTGGTGCAGGTGAATGCTATTTTCACAAACGGTTCAGAAACTCTGGGAATAACTGCCGTCCTCCATGCAGTTTCCAGGGAAACTCCAGAGCCGACGGGAGAAGGAGGAATGAAACAGTCTTCCCGTCAGTGGTTTTCTCATCTACCTCCAGGATATCCTCTCCAACCGCAACTTTTTGGTCCACACAGGTGCATCACGCTCAGTTTTTCCACACCATTCATCAGCTGCTCCCACAGGTCCTCGTTTACTGATGGCTGATGGTCGTCCTACCAAAGCTTGGGGTTCTAGGACTATCCTGCTTCAATTTGGTAACCGCCGTTTTCAGTTCTCATTTCTACTAGCAGATGTTGATTGTCCTATACTGGGGGCTGATTTCCTGGCTGAATTCGACCTTCTGGTGGATGCTTCTAAACAACAGGTTCTGGAACGTGCATCTAGGAAGCCTCTATCCTCTCCAGTCATGTCAACCGCCAATCCCGCCGTTGCTTCAGTTTTCAAACTTGCTCCTGATGTTTCCTCCCTTCTGAAGGAATTCCCTGCTGCTTGGGAACCTCGTCAACCTGGTCAACTTCCTGCTCACAAGGTGGAGCACGTCATAGAGACTTATGGTCAACCACTGTTTGCCCGTGCCCGCCGATTGGATCAAGCAAAGTTGGAGTCCGCAAAAGCTGAGTTTCGTAAGATGGAAGAGGCGGGAATTATACGACGTTCTGACAGTCCCTGGGCCTTTCCACTACACATGGTTCCTAAACCAGATGGTTCTTGGCGTCCTTGCGGCGATTATTGCCCTTTGAACAACGTGACAAAGCCTGATCGTTATCCTTTGCCAAATATCCGTGATTTCACAAACAATTTGAAACATTGTACAGTTTTTTCAAAACTGGACTTAGTGAAAGGTTATCATCAAGTCCCCATGAATAGTGAAGACATTGTTACGCCTTTTGGTTTATTCAAGTTCCTGTCCATGCCCTTTGGCCTGAAGAATGTTGCACAGACCTTTCAATGTCTCATGGACCAGATCTTTAAAGGTTTACCTTTTGTTTTTATTTACCTTGATGACATTCTTGTGGCAAGCCGTGGATGAGGTCTTCACCTGAAACATCTCCGATTTGTCCTGGAACTCCTAGTACAGAATGGCCTGGTCATCAACCTCGAGAAATGAAGTTTTGCTCTTCCAGAAATTGATTATCTCGGTCACAAGATTACAGCCACAGGAATTGTTCCCCTCCGCCGTCATGTTGAAGCACTACTTCAGCTGCCTCGTCCTCAAGATGTCTGTTCCTTGCAAAGATTCCTTGGCATGGTCAATTTCTACAGGAGGTTTCTTCCTGGTATTGCAAAGATTCTCCGTCTGCTCACAGATGCCCTGGCTGGAAACCCTAAATCATTAAACTGGTCAGAAACTCATCAGGAATCCTTCGAGAAAGCCAAGTCCGCCCTTTCCTCTGCCGTTCCATTGACTCACCCTTCTCCGTCTGTTTCCCTTGTAACAGATGCTTTCGCCTCACACGTTGGAGCAGTCCTGCAGGAGCGCAAGAAATCCAATTGGAGACCTCTAGCCTTCTTCTCTGCAAAACTCTCCGCCACCCAGCAAAGATATTCCGCCTTTGACAGAGAGTTATTGGGGGTTTTTCTCGCCCTACGTCAATTCCGTTTCGAGTTGGAGGGAAGAAAGTTCCACATCATTACAGATCATCTCCCCCTGGTTTCCGCCCTGTTCCAAGTTTCTCCGCCCTGGTCAGCACGCCAACAACGCCAGTTATCTAATATATCAGAGTTTACCAGTGATATTCGCCATACTCCAGGATCTGCCAATGTTGTGGCAGATTATCTTTCCCGTCCATCTCCTCCTTCCCCTTGTCATCTGCCTTTTGCCCATCCCCCTGAAGGTCAAGTGTCAGAGGTGTCGGGGGTGTCGGAGGTGTCCGAGGTGACAGATTCTTCTCTACCCTCTCCCTTTCCAACCTCCGCCAAAGGTATTAATTTTGAAGAGCTAGCATCAGACCAACGTTCTTGTCCAGAGGTTCTCCGTCTACAGAGATCTCCCTCTCTCCGCCTCGTTAAAAATGGTTCTTTACTCTGTGATGCTAGTGATAATAGGAGATTAGACGCTTATCCTCCGGTCAACCTCCGGCCTCTACCCTGGGGGGGGGGGGTACTGTGGAAGACGAGACCTGGCGGCCTCCTTACCCAAAGGCCGAGAATAAAGAAGAGAGCTTGAGAATCCTACGTGGCATTCTCTGTAGTAATAATGTGATTTCGTCCGACATATTTTAGAGTTCTATTGTTTCCTTATAAGCTAAATATATACTCAAGAAAGATTCCTTGTCTTATTGGAGATCGACTCAACGTCCTCCATAAAGTCACTTTTTTAGATCAATGATCTGTTTTTAAATTATATACTATTTAATTCAAATCGAATCAGACAAAGGTTTGAAGGATATCGTTGTAATTAGGCATTTTGAATGTCATCTTTGCATGAAGGCCAGAGGTTCATTTGAAATTACGCTTACATTGCCTTTAAACTTACATTTTGTGTCATTTCAATATTTTCTTTAGTTTCATGTCTAGAAGTCACATTCTTCATTGCCCTTTTCCTAAATAAAAAGAAATAATAAGGTTTAGAAAAAACAGAATCTGGCTTCGCACAGCGTGTTCTAAGTCGGTTATTAGCCTCAAACTCAAAATTTGTCTAATATACATATATATATATCTATGTACCTGGATGGCGTAATACATTGTCATGTCAAAACATGGGCGTTCTTAGGAATTTTCCAGGGGGGGGCCGATTTTTTCCTTAGGGGGCTGAGCCTTATTGAGCCCTCCCTTCATTAGTAAACCCAGGTGTTAAAATTAAAATATTTGATCTGAGCTGGGAACTTTAGAATGGTGGATATCAGGATTAATGCTTAATCCTCTCTTTTTGCTAATCTCGAGACTAAAATAATCTCAAGATTATGTTAGTCTTGAGATTAAATATAAAGATCAACAAATTTGATTCTAAGAACGCCAGACTTGTGCGTTTTCTTGACTGGAAGGGCCTTTACTTAATTGCTTACCCATTTATTTATTAATTCATTAGTTAACATTGGTTAAAATAGAATCTTAAACATATTATTATTTATTTTCTTCACCGATTAATTTCAAAAATGGCCAACAACAAATTCTTTACTTGTTAGAAATTGCGGATTTCTCTCATGGAATAGAATTTATTTTCAAGGCTGTCATTGGTCAATACAATTTACGAACTATATTCCTGCACTCTCATTGGAGAAAACAATGTACGGATATCCAAAGAGAGAGAAAAAGAGTGGATTAAGCACTGAAATTAAAAGTTTCCACAGTGGATATTCGGATTAAGTAGTTGGGATTAAAGGTTATCTATTCTAAAGTTCCCAGCTCTG
>NW_019397824.1:16333-35275 GCF_000591075.1 Eurytemora carolleeae | reverse complement strand
CAATGATAATGATGATACCTAGCAGCAATGAATATCTTGATGTAGACGAATACCATGATACAGGTAGGAATATAAAAACTTGAATGATAACAATGATAATGATGATACCTAGCAGCAATGAATATCTTGATGTAGACGAATACCATGATACAGGTAGGATTATAAAAACTTGAATGCTAACAATGATAATGATGATACCTTGCAGCAATGAATATCTTGATGTAGACGAATACCATGATACAGGTAGGAATATAAAAACTTGAATAATACCAATGATAATGATGATACCTAGCAGCAATGCATATCTTGATGTAGACGAATACCATGATACAGGTAGGAATATAAAAACTTGAATGAAAACAATGATAATGATGATACCTTGCAGCATGCATATCTTGATGTAGACGAATACCATGATACAGGTAGGAATATAAAAACTTGAATTATATCAATGATAATGATGATACCTTGCAGCAATGAATATCTTGATGTAGACGAATATCATGATACAGGTAGGAATATAAAAACTTGAATAATATCAATGATAATGATGATACCTTGCAGCAATGAATATCTTGATGTAGACGAATACCATGATACAGGTAGGAATAAAAAAACTTGAATAATATCAATGATAATGATGATACCTAGCAGCAATGAATATCTTGATGTAGACGAATATCATGATACAGGTAGGAATATAAAAATTTGAATAATATCAATGATAATGATGATACCTTGCAGCAATGAATATCTTGATGTAGACGAATACCATGATACAGGTAGGAATATAAAAACTTCCAAACACAGAGTACATCACATATCCAGTAGTCTCACTTAACTAAATAATATCAATAAAAGATTTAATTTAATAATAATTATATGTATGTGTATGTATATCATTGTGTGTAAATACATCTTTATATAATATTAGCTGAAGGGCCCAGCGTTGCCCATTAGAAAAAAAATTTTAAAGAACCTGTCAAATCATTCGTTGGGATGTTTAGAAAGATGAAAATTTCCCTGTATGATAATTGAAGGACTGCAGTATGGTTTTGGGGAATTATATTGGCGTACAAAGCCTAGGGGTGTCAGAAATGATTTTTTTTGCATATTTTTAAAAACTTCTATATTAATTAGCGTAAACAGTCTCTTTAATCTATGTTTAATTAGCGTAAAGCACCAATTGAATCTTGAAACTATAATTAATTTTGTTTTGTCAACTTTACTCAAACTTTCTTATTAAACCTGGCAGAATAAACTTTTATTCTAATTCCCTAAACTTGACAAGTTTTTGCATTTTTATTAATGGATCACTGAGGGCTTTAAACAGATTGAAAACGAGTCAAATAGTCTACTCTGTCCTGCAAATAGGGTTTCCAAATTTTCGGTCAGTCTCTTTCGCAAAAATTTCGTTCAGCCAACGAAAATGTAAACAAAAACGAAAATTTTCGTTCATTTTCGCGAAATTCGTTCGAAATTTTTGCGAAATTTGCGAAATTCGTTCAAAACTTTATCAAAATTCGCTAAATTTATTCGAAATTTTCGCGAAACTCGAGTAATTCGTTCGAAGTTTTTGTGAAATTTGTTCAAAATTCATTAACCAGCTAAATCTTTTTTTTTCTTAATGTGAAATGGAAAAATTTTGATTTTTATCGAACGAAAATTAAACGAACCTTTAGCAAAGATGAGGTCGAAAATTTTGGCGAAAATACATCAAAATTAGCGAAAATTTTGAACGAATTTAATTTGAAAATTAAGTCCTTTGGCTCGGATAAAGCCTTAAAATGGCTGATTTTTTTTACAGCTGCGGGAAATGATAAATATGAGGACAGTATAAATTTCGTTCAGTGGTTTCTCAAGTCTCATTCTTTGTGGGCAACCTTGTATATGTGTGTTAACTATAGCTGGCTAAAACTTGACACTAGAGAGAAATTTAACTTATATAAAGAATGTTACATTAGCACACTTGGGAAAAAGAATTTATAGTTTTACTTTTAAATTACATCTTTTTAGAATATATTGAATAAATTTCCACATACCACTGGTAACTCCCATAAAACTGTGCAAGGTATAATTGTTGACTATTTACGCGTTTTATTCATGGAGAAGCATAGTTTAGTTTTTGTTTTTCCTTTTTAAGAGTGGACCACATGGTAGGGTGGGGCACTGCACACTTTAACCCCCCCCCCCTCAACCCATATATACGCCCCTGTTTCTTTTAACTTTTTAAGAGTGGACCACATGGTAGGGGGGGGGGGCACTACACACTTTAACCCCCTCCCCCTCAACCCATATATACGCCCCTGTTTCTTTTAACTTTTTAAGAGTGGACCACATGGTAGGGTGGGGCACTGCACACTTTAACCCCCCCACCCTCGACCCATGTATACGCCCCTGTTTCTTTTAACTTTTTAAGAGTGGACCACATGGTAGGGGGGGGGGGCACTACACACTTTAACCCCCTCCCCCTCAACCCATATATACGCCCCTGTTTCTTTTAACTTTTTAAGAGTGGACCACATGGTAGGGTGGGGCACTGCACACTTTAACCCCCCCCTCGACCCATGTATACGCCCCTGTGTCTTTTAACTTTTTAGGAGAAAACCACATGGTAGGGGGGGGGGCACTGCACACTTTAACCCCCCCCCTTCAACCCATGTATACGCCCGAAGCTGAAAACTTTAGAATGGTGGATATCGGGATTAAGGCTTAATCCACTCTTTTTCTTAATCTCGAGATTAAATATTGCTTGTTCTCCACTCATTTTTAATCTCCAGATTAATTATCCGATCAGGATTAAGGATATCCCATTCAAAAGCTTTCAGCTCATGTTTCTTATAACATTTTTAAGAGTGGACCACATGGTAGGGGGGGCACTGCACACTTTAACCCCCCCCCTCATCGACCCTTGTATACGCTCCTGTTTATTTTAACCTTTTTGTGACACGTTTACAATAATGTTATAAAAGAAAAAGAAATGTCCCGATTCCTAAGTGTTTGGTAAACAATATAAGCTTTATGTGTTTGAGTTTCCTTTAAAGAATCTGTGAAAGGATGGATACAAATATTTTTTGATTAAAGTGGTCTTTCATTAAAATAGAGTGGTATTCACAACGATACCCATTGACCCTCTATGTAAAGATGACAATGCCCGACTCACAACGGTACCCTTAAAACCTTTATCTGACCTTAATAAGTGTAAAAGTTTTTTGATAATTCCTTTTCTTTTCTGCAGGTAATATACGCATGTTACTTTTGCAGAGAAGCCACAATGAAAATAATCCGTTTTCAGAACTACAAACATTGATATATAATTTATACTTTATCAGACAGAACTTTAAAGGGTATCGTTGTGAATCAGGCATTACAATCTTTGAGTAATTGCTGCCTGTCCCTTTAATAAAATGATCTTACATAGCATGTTGGCTGATCATCTGAGTTTGATTGATTTAAAGAATTGATTTGTTGAGAAGATGATGTTTGGTTGATAGGGAAGGACCAATCACAACCTTCCTCATCCTAAAACATTACATATTATAACCAAAACATTTATTCTTTTGAAATTTAACCTTTCCCGATGTGTGGGGGGCGGGGTTTTGCCCCCCCCCCCCTTCCTCAAGAATATTCCATATAAATCGAATTAAGTTTGAGGTAGAATGATCTAACTTCTTGTCTTGGGCTTAACTTCATAATTGAGGGCAAATTTTTAAACAAAAATAATTAAAAATAGTCCAGAGCTGAAAACTTTAGAATGGTGGATATCAAGATCAATGCTTAAACTCCTGGTTTTACTAAACCCGAGATTATTTTAATACGCATTTGATATCAAAGAAAGAAGTTACAAATTTAACCAATCAGAGTGTCATGTTAAAATGTACTCTTTATAACTTTTGAAAAACCGGTTTTGATTTCTGGTGATGATGGTGTCATATCAATTGAACTAAGCACCGATTGAACGAACGTAGGTTTTGGATTGGAATGTTTATTAAGACTAACGTTCCAAATGACAATAGTCCTAAAATATGTTTTTTTTTAATAATTTCATATTAACATGATTAAATTTATATTTGTTTAAATTCTCAAAAAGCTGGCATGTGAACCGTTGAATTTAATTCAATCGGATATTAGTCCAATCGATATAGCATTGTATCTGTAATTGTTATCAAACGTAACTTTTATACAGTAGAAATATCCAAAAAGACGATTCTAAGAAGAAAATCAAAAGTTTGTACATTGGATAACCAGATTAAGCGATCGTGATTAAGGATATCTCATTCTAAAGTTTTCAGCTCAGAGCTTTTTCATTATTACAAATCTAAAATTTAATTCTTTAAAAAAAGCTTTAAATAGGGTAAAGTAACATTTGTCAAATGCTAATATTTGTCCAAAATAGAATTAAATTTTTAAAACATTTTTCCGGCGTACTTGTTTTTGTGGGCTGGCCATAAACAGTTGGTATCTCATCTCTAAGGGCTAAACCATGTAATATCAAAATAGCCCAATAGGGTTATCAAAACAGTGATACAGGTTATTGATACAATAGAACCCGTTATTACTATAGTGCAAGGGAAAATAGGAAACATTTAAGTGACAACGATGACAGAACCATGAAGTGCTTTGTCTGATCAAGTATGAATTAGATATTCATGTTTTTGTTTATTAAAACTGTTTATTTATTTTGTGGATTTTCTGCAAAAGTGACTTGAGCACTGTTTGCCTATGAAGCTGAGGAGAAATTAAACACTTTTCAATCAGGAAAAGGAATTATCTTCCGGCATTTGTTTTTATCAGATTGTGATTAGAATATGTCACAGTCGTCTTTCCTGGATCTCATGTAGTATAATGTTGAAATACCAGTATTATCTTTACCGCTTATGCCATCAGCAATTAACAATTGCATTATCAGTTTTACAATTTTATTTGAAAACCAATAAATATTGTCAATTTTTTATTTATCCATTAGACAAATCATTTCATTGTTATTTGCTGAAAAATCTGAACCCACTTAAAAAATTATCATGAAAGAAACAAATTTAGAAATGTTCCACTTTGAAGATAAATGGGTTTAACGGTTAAAATGTTAAATGATGAAAACATCTCAACGCATTTGAAAATCTTAAATCTTCATAAATATATACTTCTTCAAGTACAGGGTATCCCAAAAAGGATGAGACCTCTAAAACCATAAATATCTAAAGGAATTTTATTCTTTCCAATTGAAGATTTCACCATATATATTGATGCAATAAACTGAGGTTTAAGGTTTAATCATTGTGTTTGCATTACTTGCAGAGTTAAAATATAATTGTAACAATGTAAAAATAAAACTGACTGAAATCCGTACTGTCTTCTTTTACGAATTCTCCCTGCAGTGGTTTCCTTGCATAAATTAGAATGTATTTGAACCCAGGAGACAATTTCAAACATATTAATTTCAAACTTTAAGNGAAAACGTGGGGGGGGGTATATACTACTTAGAATGTATAAGGAATACCCCAAGGTATAAACCACCTGGAAAGTATAAGGTATACCCCAAGTTATAAACTACTTAGAATGTATAAGGAATACCCCAAGGTATAAACCACCTGGAAAGTATAAGGTATACCCCAAGGTATAAACTACCTGGAAAGTATAAGGAATACCCCAAGGTATAAACTACCTGGAAAGTATAAGGTATACCCCAAGGTATAAACTACCTGGAAAGTACAAGGTATACCCCAAGTTATAAACTACCTGAAAAGTATCAGGTATATCCCAAGGTATAAACTACCTGGAAAGTATAAGGTATATCCCAAGGTATAAACTACCTGAAAAGTATTAGGTATTTACCAAGGTATAAAATACCTGGAAAGTATAAGGTATACCCCAAGGTATAAACTACCTGGAAAGTATAAGGTATACCCCAAGGTATAAACTACCTGAAAAGTATTAGGTATATCCCAAGGTATAAACTACCTGGAGAGTATAAGGTATACCCTAGGGTATAAACTAGCTGGAAAGTATAAGGTATACCCCAAGGTATAAACTACCTGGAAAGTATAAGGAATGCCCCAAGGTATAAACTACCTGGAAAGTATAAGGTATACCCCAAGGTATAAACTACCTGGAAAGTATAAGGTATACCCCAAGGTATAAACTACCTGGAAAGTATAAGGTATACTCCAAGGTAGGTATATAATACCTGGAAAGAGTAAGGTATGCCCCAGGGTGGGTAGAAGAGTGGAGGAACAGAAATCATGGTGCTCAGTGTCCAAACTGTTATCAGCATCAAACAACAGATGTTAGGAGTCCTATTAAATAATCATGCATGAAAAGTGATTAATAAAAGTTTGTATCCTAATGTCTCGTAATGCCTTGGCTTCCAACTTTGCTTTTTAAAGGGACTGTAGGCGTAATTTTGAATGACACTCCAGTTTTGTTCTGGTGTCATTGATTTTAAACCTTTGATAGGATGTCAAACCATTTCCTTATACAAAGAATACGCAGAAAATCTAGTTCTTAACAGTTTGAAACCTGTTGAATATTTGTTATTTTGGAAGGACACAAGTAAAGGATCAGGTTTGTTGTTATACACAGAGGTCTCTGTCACTGAACAGTCATAGGTTTGATGGGTACCTATAAATTGGGCATTGCCTTTTTTGCATTGAAAGGGTCATTTGAAATTACGCTTAAAGCAGTCCCTTTAAACCACAAGCTTAAAGCAGTCCTTATAAACCATAATCTTAAAGCAGTCCCTTTAAACCACAAGCTTAAAAAAGTCCCTTTAAACCAGAAGCTTTAAAAAGTCTCTTTAAACCATAACCTTAAGACAGTTCCTTATAACATAAGCTTAAAACAGTCCCTTTAAACCACAAGCTTAAAACAGTCCCTTTAAACCACAAGATTAAACCAGTCCCCTTAAACCACAAGCTTAAAACAGTCCCTTTAAACCACAAGCTTAAAATAGTCCCTTTAAAACACAAGCTTAAAACAGTCCCTTTCACAAGCTTAAAACAGTTCCATTAAACCACAAGCTTAAAACAGTCCCTTTAGACCACAAGCTTAAAACAGTCCCTTTAAACCACAAGCTTAAAGCAGTCATATAAACCACAAGCCTAAAGCAGTCCTTTAAACTACAAGCTTAAAGCAGTCTTTTAAACCATAAGCTTAAAGCAGTCCCTTTAAACCACAAGCTTAAAACAGTTCCTTTAAAACACAAGCTTAAAGCAGTCCATTTTAACCATAAGCTTAAAACAGCCCATTTAAACCATAAGCTTAAAACAGTCCCTTTAAACCACAAGCTTAAAGCAGTCCCTTTAAACCACAAGCTTAAAAGAGTTCCATTTAACCACAAGCTTAAAGCAGTCCCTTTAAACCACAAGCTTAGAGCAGTCCCTTTAAACCACAAGCTTAAAAGAGTTCCATTAAACCACAAGCAATTTCGTTGTTAAAAATATCTACAACAGAAAAAACTTTGCAGGAACAACTTTGTGTTTCTGTCAAATCCAAACAAATTTAGAAAATAAATCCTACAGTGTGCCCTGTAAAACTGTGGAAGAGAAATACGACTGTCATGTTTTTGAATAGTTCAAAAAACATTAAACACAACAATTGTGCAGTGTAAACAGACACATTTTACTTAATAATTTGATTTGTGATCTGTAAAATATTTGCTTCATCAAATAAACACAAGACCGCTTAAATGTAGTTTTCATATGGTACAGTTTAATGGTTCACTCTGTATTTTTGTTTTAATATGTTTATATTTACCTCCAGTTGACGTATTCTATGGCCTTGGTTATCGACCTGAAAAAAATAGTCGAAGTAAGGAATAGTATTAATTAAAAAAAATATTTTAATAGATTCGTGAATGATGAGAAAGAAATGACAATGTATTCCTGTAGGTAGACCATAAATCCAATTTGAAACCTTTTTATTTTTGTTTTAATATGTTTATATTTACCTCCAGTTGACGTATTCTATGGCCTTGGTTATCGACCTGAAAAAAATAGTCGAAGTAAGGAATAGTATTAATTTAAAAAAAATATTTTAATAGATTCGTGAATGATGAGAAAGAAATGACAATGTATTCCTGTAGGTAGACCATAAATCCAATTTGAAACCTTTTTCCAAGAGATTTCGTCTATTCAAACAAAAAAACCCTACCTCCATCACGGAGCAACCCAAACCAAATACTTCCGACACCAAGACACAAGAATCATTGAAAAGTGAAAACGTTTAAAAATAGTAAATGCTTAAAATCCGTGATTAACCTGCAATCATCAACAATTTTATTTAACCAACCAGGTATTTATTTTTCAGAAGTCATAAAACGTGTTAAACCAGATCCCATCAACACCTTATTTTCCCACACATATCCCACAATAGGAAGTTTATATCATCAAATATTAAAAACGTTTATTATGCCAATATTTTATTTACTAAAACTGTATTTTGTGTGTAGGTTTGAAATAAAGTTATTTTATTTGCAACACTTGTATATGTGTAGTAGAAGAGATATCAACTGGATCAACTCTACCCTTTTGTTTTCTACAATACGATTCTTTTAAAATTAAAAACAATTACTGATAAAGATTTAAAGATTTAAAAAAGAATGATATTTTTTGAATGATCGTTTTAAAAACAAACTCATTAACATGAATAACCGATCAATTAGCAAATTTAATTCAGCCTAAAAACAAGCGAAAAACAAAATTAATTTTATTTTGTTCCATGATGAAAATGGAAAAAACCTAGTCCGTTTCGTGAAGTATATAGATCAAATATGATTGCTTTGATTGTGTTATCCAAAAGCCATTAATACATAAAGTAACTCAAAAATGCTTACATCCATTTCCAAGACAAAATTCGTGATATTATTAGAATAAATTTTGAAATTAATAAAAAAAAAATTTCTGTTTTAAAAAGCTTAGAATCAACTCTTATTTCGTCCGTGTTTAGTAAAATCTAAGCTTATATATTTTTACTCTTTACAGACTGATGTTCCGGATTTCCTTCAAATATGGAGGAATGGGTGTATATAAAAAAGATTGTAAAACTATTTTATAAAAATATAAGCCAAAAAGAAAGAGAAGAAAAGAAAAATACAAATTTAAACTGAAAGAATTAAGAAATATTATTTGCCCGGAAAATTAAATGTGTTCTTTACTTAACAGAATAGGTTTTTTTAACCCTATTGATGGAATTAAATTGGATTTAGTCTGAAGTTTAGGCATTTTTACCATTTTACAAAAACTCAACAAATATCTAAATGACCAAGCATTCAACAAATAATCATTTAAAAGAACTGCTGTACGATTGATTTAAAAATGGTCACAGTCGAATTTAATGAATTTGAGCCGCGACTCAAATTGACCGAAAACCGGTTTCAATTGAAACATTCAATACAATTTTAAGGGAAACCAACCATAATTGAGCTGCGTCTTAAATTTTAGCCGCGGCTCAAAATCTTTATATTCGGCCTCAGCATTTTTATATTGTTTTGTAAAAACAAATGTTTAGCTTGTAAAGTTATATGCAGTTGTATTCTTTAAATAATCTATCAACCCTGAACTTTCGGACAGGGTTTCATTTTAAGGGTAAAGCAAGCTCAAGGGAAGAATTCCAATCAAATAATACAAAATTGTCCGAGTCTGAACGTAATTATTCATACCATATCCTCGGTAATTAAGAAACCAGAGCTGGAAAATTTAGAATGGTGGATATCGGGATTAATGCTTGATCCACTCATTTTCTTAATCTCGTGATTAAATTATGCTTGTTCTCCTCTTGTTATTAATCTCCAGATTTATTTAGCGATCAGGATTAAGGATATCCCATTCTAAAGTTTTAAGCTCAGACCACTTTTCACATGTACCCGGCCAGCCTAAGTTTGTTGAAACTTCTAGAGCTTTATATAAATCAGTTTTAATTATGGAATGAATCCGGTCTAACTGACGAGAACAGTAGAGGGGATTTAATGGAAGATTCGTTAGATAAAAGAATTTTAATTTTAATTTAATTAGAGTTATAAATCAAGAATTAAAACTTTCAGAATTTTCAAGAAATATTGAATTGGAGGGGATGGATAAAGTTAATTTTTTTATACTTGACTGAATTAATTGCTGTTTGCGTTGATTTGTAAAACCACAAAAACTATTCAAATAATGAGATAATATTTATTAATATTTTGAGGGGACAATTTAAAATGAACTTCTTTCAATTACTATTTATATATTCCCCCCCCACTTTTCATCCATACTTTTTCTTTAAGCAAGGTTAACAAAAGAAAAGAGATAAAGACTCTTCCAGGCGTTGAATTGATAAATTAAGTGGCTGGATATGGAAAACTAGATTAACCAGAAGACCAACTTCACAATTTAAATTTTTCACTAACTGAGCTTCCAGGGCGCTTCGTGCCCATCTTTTATTTTAACTTTTTTTTTTTTTACTCTATAATTGGGGAAATTTATCTTTTGATCTTTTTAAATTATTAAACAATAACTACAAAAATGTTGTAGATTATCAAATTTTTTTTGTGGATTTTCAAAGACCAAAATTGTTGCAGGGAAAATGTTTTAATTCTAATTCCATTATCCTTCCCTGGGATCATGTGAGGTCACTTAAAATTTTGGTCCGATCGGTTCATTCGGTTTTATGTTCTTGAATACAACCTGAGTCCGTTCCTTCCATAAACTACATTCGTCGACAACTTGACGTCTCCTATAAATTACGGATGTACGGATGTACGGAGAAATATCTATCTATCAGATAAGAATTTAGCATGAGACATCGAGCGGCCAACAAATCGTCCCCCAAAGTACGTGAACTACACGACCACTATATGGAGAGAATTGGCTCAGGCAAACAATCAAAGTAATATATTCACATTTTGATCAGTCGCAGCTGTCCAAGTCTAGTTTTAATCTAATGGATGCAGAGAAATCAAATTCGGGACCAAGCTTTGGTTTCCATACCTACCGTTTTCTAGAAAGATCTGTGATCAAACAAAACGCAACAGGGGGTGAATTGGTATTTCTCTCTAAAATTTATTAATTTATTGGTATTTCACTCTAAAATTTTAATTTTCCACCAGAGGAAATTTAAGCAATAACACAGAGATAATGCTGTACTTTATGTTTCCTCATAAATCCAGTTTTCTATTTCAGATTTAGAGTTTCTATTACTAACCAGGATGTTTGAATCAGACAAAGTTTGAAATGAAGTTTCAAGTTATAACTAATATTCAGCTACAGGCTTGATTAGTAAATACATATATATTATATTGTAAAAATTTACAAAATTAATATCATCTTCGTTCTTTCTTTTGATTGAAAATTTTAACAACGTATTTTGTAATTTTTTATCATCTCAACATATAACATTTTTGTTTTAAGATTAGATTATGATAACAAAAACTTTTAAAGCTTCATCATAAAATAGGACATGGTTAACCCACGAGATATCTAAAAGAAATTAGCACAACATGCAAAAGTTATTTAAAACTTAATCTATTTCATCTGACATGAAATAAAGTTTAAAACATACATATATACGGTTGCAAAGATATAGAAATGTAAAAATTAAAGTTCCTTTTTGTTAGAATTTTTAATTTACCAATATCTATCCAATGCAATTAGGCAGAGATGAAGAATTGAAGAAGTACACAGTAGTACATCAAGGGCAGAGTGTATCTAAATAGGACATTGTATGTACGTACACAGTAGACAGTACACAGTACATCAAGAGCAGAGTGTATCTAAATAGGACATTATACACAGTACACAATAGACAGTACACAGTACATCAAGGGCAGAGTGTATCTAAATAGGACATTGTATGTACACAGTACACAGTAGACAGTACACAGTACATCAAGGGCTGATTGTATCTAAATATAGTAAATTGCATGTACATTGTACACAGTATACAGTACACAGTACATTAAGGGCAGAATGTATCTAAATAGTACATTGTATGTACACTTCAGTACATCAATGACAGAGTGTAACTAAAAAGTTTATTGTATGTACACAGTATACAGTACACAGGAGAACATCAAGGGCAGAGTGTATCTAAATAGTCCACATTGTATATAAACAGTACATCAAGGGCAGAATGTATCTAAATAGTACATCGTATATACAGTACACAGTTCATCAATTTCAGAGTGAATCTAAATTGTACATGTATGTACATATTCCGCAGTACACTGTAGAACATGGAGAGCCTAGTAAATATCTAAATAGTACACTGTACATTTGTAAGGATCATATGTATACACAGTGGACAGTATAAATAATTTGTTTTAATTAAAAACTTTTAGAAAAGACTTTTCCACTTTTTTGATCAAGACATATAGTTTAAAGGGTACCCTTGTATATCGCGCAAGTAGCTCTTTGTTCCTTTAAAGCAACTTCCCTATGGCTGTACCTGACACCAATAGTATCCGAAGGGCCACTGTCCAGTAACTTCCTGGAAATATATTCTATAATCTTCAAAATGTTTGTATTAAAATAACAATTTTTTATGAATGACTTTATTTAAGATATTCTAGTACACATTATTATGTGCTTTAAAATCATTAATAATACTTTATAATGATCAAACACTTCAGAATTAATAAGACAACATAATAAAACAAAAATAAAATTAGAATTGATCAAAATGTTGTTAATTTATTAATTTGTTAATTTGTTAATTTGGTAATTTGTTAATTTGTTAATTTTTTAATTTGTTAATTTGTTAATTTGTTAATATGTTAATGTGTTAATTTGTTAATTGTTTAATTGTTGAATTTGTTAATTTGTTAATTTGTTAATTTGTTAATTTGTTAATTTGTTAATTTGTCAATTTGTCAATTTGTTAATTTAATAATTTGTTAATTTGTTAATTTGTTAATTTGCTATTTTGTTAATTTGTTAGTTTGTTAATTTGTTAATTTGTTAATTTGCTATTTAGTTAATTTGTTAGTTTGTTAATTTGTTAATTTGTTAATTTGTTAACTTGTTAATTTGTTATTTTTTTAATTTGTTATTTTGTTAATTTGTTAATTTTTTAATTTGTTAATTTGTTAATTTGTTAATTTATCTACCTGATATAAGGAAAATGGAACAACAACCACCCCTATGAGCATATCAGTAACAGCTAGCGAGGCTACACAATCAAAATGATCAATCATTGAAATAATCTCCTGCATACTCAATCAATTAATTAATTAATCAACTAATCAATTAATCAATTAATCAATTAATTAATCAATTATAGTTTATCATTCATTCTTTTAATACACCAATCAGTAAATCAACTAAGCAATGAAATTTCTTATAAACTAATCAATTTATACTAAAGAACCACTAAATTACATTATTAATCAGTTAACCAATTAATCAATCCACCTATTAATCGATCAGTTAACCAATTAATCAATCCAACTATTAATCAATTAACCAATTAATCAATCCAACTATTAATCGATCAATTAACCAATTAATCAATCCAACTATTAATCGATCAGTTAACCAATTAATCAATCCAACTATTAATCGATCAGTTAACCAATTAATCAATCCAACTATTAATCGATCAGTTAATCAATTAATCAATCCAACTATTAATCGNTTACTATTTTACTATTTTACTATTTTACTATTTTACTATTTTACTATTTTACTATTTTACTATTTTACTATTTTACTATTTTACTATTTTACTATTTTACTATTTTACTATTTTACTATTTTACTATTTTACTATTTTACTATTTTACTATTTTACTATTTTACTATTGCTGTGGCTTATTCTATGTATTTTAAATTTTAATTAGATTGAATAAGAGCAAAAATCATATCTGGAAAGTTGACGTAAAAAATTCTAAAACTTCTGAAACATGTGGAATGTTTGCAAAATGCAATTTTGTGCACATTGTGCAAAATATTTGCAATGGTTTAACTTGTAATACCTGGAGATGGCAAGAATAACAAGAAGGTTTCCAAGAAAAATGATGAGAATGATAAACACAAGAGGAACTGTCACAAAAATACTCTTCCAGTTACTGAAATAAACTTAAATTACTAAATATCCTTCACATTACTGTTGCTTTCGAACAGTATAAAAATAAGAAAAAGAAAGAAAAAAAAACAAGTGTTAATTTTGATTCTTGATTCTGATGCGTACTTTCGATGGAGAAATTATTAGAATTAAACACTTTTTGCATCTGAAAAAAATCTTCCCAACTTTTATCAAATAAAGGATTCAAGGGTACCATTGTAAATCAGGCATTTACGCTTGCATAACCTTTAACATTTTCTCAACCATTGAAAAAGATTGTTATACTTCCTCTAAAGCTCATTTTTATTTCTTGTGTTTAAAAAAAATTCTTCATTAATAAATTTTTTTTTGTATATTTTTTATCTGATCTATTTTGCTGAAGATGGTATACACAGGAAGGAAAAATGTCTATTTGTAACAATAACTGGGTCTTTTTAACGTTTATGTGTCTCCACTCTCAATCAAATATGCAAACATGAAATCAGACATCTCCGACATCTGACAAGACAAAAATTGAGAATTTAATCTAAGAAATGTTTACTTACACCGCTATTCCAGGATTCATCTCAATTTCCATTTTATTCCTGCAAATATTTATATATTTTACCAGAATATAGGAGACCCTCAGTAGTAATACATTGTATTTACGAGGTATGTTCAATAAGTTTTGCGAAATTTTTTAGAGGTACATCTAGACGTCCCAGCCCAGAATTTTTCAAAGAATTTCCAATATCTATAACGGTTTAATTTTCCAGCCAGCTAATGTCGATAAGTTAGTATGTTGGACTCCAGGAGACAACCCAGTTTTAGGTTGCTTGTCACAACCTAAATATCTCATCAGAGCTGAAAACTTTAGAATGAGATATCCTTAATCCCGATTACTTAATCTGAGTATCCAATGGACACACTTTTGATTTTCTTCTTGAACCGTTCTTTCTTGGATATAGTAGAGAAAAATCAAAAACCGGGTTTTCTAAAGTAGAGAGTCCATCCCGTTTCTGTATAAAATCTTAAATGGCGAGCAAAATTTCAAATTTATCGCGACTCTGATTGGTTGAATTTTATAAACATTTTCAGGATTAGGTTAGTCTCAATATTAAGAAAAAGGGAGGATCAAACATTACTCTTGATATCCACCATTCTAAATTTTTCAGCTCTGTAGACTTTTATCAATTGAAGCGTGCTCTAGAGATTTTGTAATAACTCAAAAATTGAAGGATTATAAAAAGGATCCTTCAGAATTTTCTAATTTTAATCTACGCTTCAGCCAACAATTAGTATATTTTCCAAGGACCTTTCAGAACAAATGTAATCCTTATCCAAATCTTTCTTATTTTCAAAATTCGCTTCACAACTTTGTATGCAGCACAGTAGCTGATGTCAAACTTATTGAAAATCATTAACTTAGAACCCTTCAAAACTTGCTTTGTCCAAACATGAAAACAATTCCTTTACATGGAGTGTTCAAAAAAAAAATTGAAGTGGATATACAGGTATGATATTTAATTGAAATCAATATCCATCACCACTTATTCTAATTTTATCTGTTGTGTCTTTAAGGAGAAAATGGTTAAAAAACGTTTTATCATTAATTCCTAAAAGTTTAGCGTCCATTTAAATTCCCAGAGTTGCACTATTCCACGCAGATCGGTTATAATTCAATAATAATTCGAAACTAATCATTCAAATATTACAACCAATAAATGTCGAATTTAATTCGATTTATTCGTGTACAAGTAGTTCATATTTTTATAATAGTTCTTTACTTTTTAGAGATTTCGGTGATTTCGATCAAATAATATCAATTCGATATCAGCTGATTGCCCCTTTAATTTTTTACCAACACTCCCTTTATTCTATATTTTCTAGTCACCATAATGGACTCGGCATACAGGAGTGTAGTGCAGTGTTTGAGAAGTATTGACACAATAATGGTTGGATTTAAACCACAGCACTAAGATGAACAGACAAGATATGAACTTGAAAACATGTTTTTCAGAAATTCACAAACAGTTCTCAATAAAAACCATGGATATTAAAGTTTAAAGTTAGAAAAAAGAGATTAAAGCCTAAGTTGAAAGTTGCATGAAATTTCTAGTTTGATCAAAGACTGAGATTAAGAAAAAAAAGAATTTAATATTATTTCTATAACAATTACTTTCAGTACAGACCAGTTATAGCATAGAAAGGAACTGCAGACTGCTTTGTATTACTCGCCTTAAACTCTAATTTTCTAATCAAAACATCTTTACAACTTGATGTCAAAGATAGAATGCTAACGGTTTATTCCAGTATTAGTGGCGTGAAGCGCCGAAAAAATTCGTTTACAGTTAAAAATCGTCAACGGTGCTGCCGTTAACTCGGTCTTTTGTAGTATTAACGACATGTTGAACATATCCAAATCAACTATGTTTATCCTATTCTGAGGAGAACCCATAGTCTTTCACTCCTTTCACGGCTGGACAAACTCCAAATTTGTTTTATCAAAATTCAAATTTAAATTTAGAAGACGACATTTAAAAACATCAAAACACTTAAACATTCATGAATCATGATATTAACTAAAAGCATCAAGGAATGAAAGATACAACGAAAATAGTTTTGAATAATTGATATGAACTGAAATACCTTTTTAGAATGTCCAAGGTGTTTTAAATAATAATTTTTTTTTAAATTAGTTTTCTTTATTATCATTTTGAAAACAGAAACACCTCTTTTATTGTTTAATAAAATTGGTCTATGAAAATATAAAAAAAATCTTAACTAGGAGTCTGAAGTATATATTTCATACAATGATAATATTGCAGAAAACAATGGAATAGAAAGACAACATTATAGCAAAACTCAAGCGTTTTGTTACAAAGCCAATATTTTTACTAGTAACTTAGCAAAACACTATTAAAGTGAATACACAATAATGGTTGGATTTAAACCACAGCACTAAGATGAACAGACAAGATATGAACTTGAAAACATGTTTTTCAGAAATCCACAAAATTTTCAATACAAATTATGGATATTAAAGTTTTTAGTTAGAAAAAAAGAGATTAAAGGCTAGATGGAAGTTGCATGAAATTTTTAGTTTGATCAAAGGCTGAAATTAAGAAAAAAAGAATTTAATATTATTTCTATAACATTACTTTCAGTACAGACTAGTTATAGCATAGAAAGGAACTGCAGTCTGCTTTGTATTACTCGCCTCAAACTCTAATTTTCTAATCAAAACATCTTTACAACTTGATGTCAAAGATAGAATTCTAACGGTTTATTTCAGTATTATAGTGGCGTGAAGCGCCGAAAAATATTCGCTAACGGTTAAAAAATCTTCAACGGTGCTGCCGTTAACGGTCTTTTGTACTATAAACGGCGTTAACGGTTTGTCAAATCGTTAAAGGCAGTTAAACTATATTTTTCTAGATATCTAAAACAACTATTCTGAGGAGAACCCAGTTTCTTTCACGGCTTGACAAACTCCAAATTTTTTTATCAACATTCAAATTTCAAATTTAGAAGACGACATTTAAAAACATGAAAACACTTAAACATTCATGAATCATGATATTAAATAAAAGCATCAAGGAATGACTGATACAACGAAAATAGTATTGAATAATTGATATGAACTGAAATACCTTTTTAAATTGTTTTCTCATATCTTTATATTTCTATTACTAATACGCAATGCGGCATGCATCTCACAAAAAAAGGAAACTATTTAAAACTAAAAATATATTTTCGCAAATACTGAGATTTACGTAAATAGTGTTTAGCTCATTGAAAAATTGTCAAGACGACATTTGATAAATTCTTTTGATGCATGGCTTATTTAGGGTTTACTGTAGCAAAACACTATTTAAGTGAAATGGGTCTATTTACACTGTACAATTGCTATGTCTAATGTTCATAGAGTTATAGTTTAAGTCCTAACTTGAGTTTAAAAGTCATGTTCCTATTACAGAGTTTTCTGGTTATCACTGTAAAAATTCATCAAACACGTAATAAAAAGGATTCATTAAATTATTATTCAGCGTTCAAAAAAGAATAGATGATCACCAACATTATTACCTTTGATTAGATATGTGAAATATTTTATTCTTTCACGTTTTCTCCAACTACAGGGTTACCCACGAAGGTTGAGACTGTAACGACGACCTGAATCTCTTAAAATATGAAGATTCCAAGGTTAAAATAAGTCCTGTGACTTAAAGATAGTGATTTTAAGGCCTTTCCGATTAGATTATTTCGCAGAGAAAAACACACGTTTTCAGTTGTACAGAATTATAAATGTGAGGAAACAGACAGTATAAATTCTGTACAGTCGTCTCTGAAGTCTCATCCTTTGTGGGTAACCCTGTATCATAAGTCCTTCCTAATTTATGAAGGAGAAAATTTATGTTGTTTATTATGGAAAATTTGTTTTAAATGGGATTTTAAATAAAAAATTGGAAATTTACCGCTTTTTGTTTTACTTTTAGGGGGATTAAATGTGAGGAAACAGACAGTATAAATTCTGTACAGTCGTCTCTGAAGTCTCATCCTTTGTGGGTAACCCTGTATCATAAGTCCTTACTAATTTATGAAGGAGAAAATTCATATTGTTTATAATGGAAAATTTGTTTAAAATGTGATTGTAAATAAAAAATTGGAAATTTACCGCTTTTTGTTTTACTTTTAGGGGGATCCAGGGGCCCGCCTCCCCTCCTGAGATATTGGTTTTATTCGCCCCTGACTCCCCCCCCTCTCTATACACTCCTCCCTCTTGAAGTTATCCTGAGAGATAAGACCATCATTCTATCAACTTTTCACAATAAATATTTCACAAACTCATATAAATTCTTCCACCGGGAAAACATTTGATACTTTTTACTTGCGCACTGTCCTGTCACTACAATATAGGGGGCAGGGGGGTTA
>NW_019397824.1:8034-16317 GCF_000591075.1 Eurytemora carolleeae | reverse complement strand
AGTACAGAGTATGGAAGACAACATGTTCCCTACAACCGGCCAAACGGCTGGACCGAATAGGCTCAATTTGTTTTTGGACAATCATGGGTATTGGGTAGCCTGGGAGTGACAGGTTAAACATTTTTTTTCTTCAAAACTCGAAGTTTTTTTTTTCAAAAATCGTAATTTTTTTTCCTTCAAAAAATCGGAATTTTTCTTATTAAATTGAATTTTTAAAAATTTCACGGGCAACGCTGCGCGGCCTGCGGGGCACTTTAGCTAGTTAAATATATGTCCAATTAGAATGTTGAAAAACTTTGCTAACCCATGATTTTTTATATAAAAAGTGAATTTTTTGGTTGCAATAAATAATTAGTGGATGATTTTTGACAAGAAGAAAATAACAAATTCTCTACTTAAATCATACATTCCTGAATTTCTTTGTAAACCTAACTTTTATTATTATTGAAATGATTATGATAGTATTGATATTTTTTTTGCTTTTTAAAAAAAGATTTTTTTTTGGATTTCAAGTTATTAAATTAACAAATTTCATCTAAACACTGTAAATTTACTAAAGGAGACACTTTTTTATGGAAAACTAATTCATGAAACTGTTGTCATTAGATAGCTATTCAAGATAAAAAACATCTTTTAAATCGCCTCTCAAGCCTTAAGTCTCATTTTTGTGTAATAAAAATTGGAAGTGAGTGACGACTTATTAATCTTTTTTTACACAATCGATTCAATTATCTGATGATTCAGGGATTTCAAAAAAGTTGTTAGGCCTGTTTTGGACGCCACGTTTTTAGAAGGAGAAACAATGTATATTAATATGAGTTTAAATAAGTGAATGCAGTTTATGTCTCATCACTAAATAATCCCATTCTCNCTCTCCAGTAAACTAAACATTTAGCTGAGAACCGGAGAACGGGAGAACCGGAGAAACGGAGAACCAGATCACCGGAGAACCAGAGAACCAGCGAGCATGGAACTCTCCAGGTTGGGGACTCAACAGAATCTGGTAATTCCCTCCAATTAGGGTTTCTTTTGTTATTGCTTAATTGGAAATTTTTGCATTTTTTTTTTGCAAAACAATTTCCTCATTTCGCTCACTGATACCCATATGTTGTTATTGCAGAGCTTCCAGAGCTGAGGGGCCATTTTTTTGGGGGGGGCTCACACTAATGGAGACAGCTTGCACATTGGAGACATTACTTCCGGGAACAAACAGGGATTTACTTCCTGGCATCCATGCATATAGGTCATAGGGGTCACTTCCTGGCAACCACGTATATAGGCCATAGGGTTACTTTTAAAAACCTCATATAAAAGGGATGGGTCACTTCCAGGGAAGCTTCTGTTAACCAACAAAAAGAACTGTTTTTTAACAAACAGAAAAAATGTTTAATAAATGTTTAATGAATGTTTAATGAATGGTCAATAAATGTTTAATAAATGTTTAATGAATGTTTAATAAATGTTTAATGAATGTTTCATAAATGTTTAATGAATGTTTAATGAATGTTTAATAAATGTTTAATGAATGTTTAATAAATGTTTAATGAATGTTTAATGAATGGTCAATGAATGTTTAATAAATGTTTAATAAATGTTTAATGAATGTTTAAAGAATGTTTAATGAATGTTTAATGAATGTTCAATGAATGTTTAATAAATGTTCAATGAATGTTTAATAAATGTTGAATGAATGTTTAATGAATGGTCAATGAATTTTTAATGAATGGTAAATGAACGTTTAATAAATGTTTAATGTTTTTAATAAATGTTTAATGAATGTTTCATAAATGTTTAATGAATGTTTAATGAATGTTTAATGAATGTTTAATAAATGTTTAATGAATGTTTAATGAATTTTTAATAAATGTTTAATGAATGTTTAATGAATGTTTAATGAATGTTTAATGAATGTTCAATGAATGTTTAATGAATGACCAATGAATTTTTAATGAATGTCAATGAACGTTTAATAAATGTTTAATGTTTAATGAATGGTCAATGAATGTTTAATGAGTTTTTAATTAATGTTAAATAAATGTGTAATGAATGTTTAATGAATGTTTAGTTAATGTTTAATGAATGTTTAGTTAATTTTTAATGAATGTTTAATAAATGATTAATGAATGTTTAATGAATTTTTAATGAATGTTTAATAAATGTTTAATGAATGTTTAATAAATGTTTAATGAACGTTTAATGAATGTTTAATGAATGTTTAATGAATGTTTAATAAATGTTTAATGAACGATTAATGAATTAGCTCAGTTATCAGGTAAAACTAACATCTTCTTGTAGAATTAGTCAGTTCTGTTTAAGGTTTCCATTATTCGGGAAAAAAATTCCATTTTGGAAAAAATTTCCGGATGGAAATGAATGAACCATATGAATATTAATCAAAACTAGGTTTTCAATTGATAAATTAAAATAAAATATTTATAACACTTATTTTATTTCGCAGTTTTATAAAGTTTTTGGAGAAAATCTGGGAACCAATGAAAACTTTATAGCTTACGTGCTAAAATGTGCAGCTAATTTAACATTATACCATGACGATTATTTTATAACAAATTCATTATGAAATTCACATTGAAGTGAGTAATAATGATAAAGTACACTATAGTTTCATACATGATTACCTTCAAAGAAATCTTAAACTCTTTAAATATGATAATTAGGGAACTGGCTTAAATATAGTCTCTAAATGAATTGGTGTAAAGATAATGAAATACAGGGTGTCCCACGAAACATGACAGTTGGTGAATAGATTACAATGTCTTCTTCCATAATTTGTTAAATTGTTTGATACCAAAGACAATAATTAAAATATCACATGGGAGCCATGTTATAATAAAATAGATTTCAAAGTAAAAAATATTTTTAAGCAAAAGAATTTTTTAAGGAAATAAACTGCAAAAAAGCCTTTAATATCAAATACAGATTATGGAAGACAACATTCATAAAAAATTATCAACTTCAGTCAGCTGTCTCTGAAGTTTCATCCTATATGTTTCAAATCAATCATTAGAACCCAGAAGTGTTGAAAGATAATGTTCTTAAATTGATAAAAGCTATGAACTGTGTAATCTAATGCATGCAAGTCTAATTCATAAATGCCTTTTTTTCCAAAAGTGTAGTCATTTTATTCTAGAATATTCTAGAGTGTAAACTGTTCAACCAATCGGAGCTGTTATTGTTCAATATTTAACATGCTTCCTGTTGATACTCTTGATAAGGACAATGTCACATTTACAGTTCTTGTTTAATAATGGTGTTTTTAATGTTTAATAAAATACTTCTTCTTTGCTTTGCAAATTTTATTAGCTGCAGTACTGGAACCATTGTACTCAATACGAAAAGAAATGCAAATGGAGATTGTAAAGAGAGTGTTCAAGCATGGGATAACACAGATCTCAACTCAATTGAAATCCAATTTAAAAAGAAGTGGTGGAATTCACATGATTTAGAACAAGTTGATGTTAACTTCTTCTTGGAAGTTTATAATGAGCAGAATAAAGTTATAACTGTTAACTGGACTCAAAGCGTCAAAAATCAAGAAAAAATTAACTTTTCCTCTCAGCTTGGTAGATTAGAGTTATGCAATTCAAATGGAGAAAATTTCAAAGTGAATATCTTTCTAGGTATCCAAAATCTTTAGTTAATAGTTTATTTTTGCGTTTAATGAAATAAATGAGATACTGCCCAAATGAAAAACTTATGCTTCAAATTTCTTCTCAAAAATGAAAATGATATAATGTCAAATTTAAAAGATTATGTAATATAAATGAGATTATTATGATATTTCAGAGGTTTCCGGATGTACAGAAAATATTAAAAGACAGGTCACAAACATGGTTGATTGGAACTCAGAAAGAGAATATATTAAAGCTCTGTCTGACTCCAAAACTTCAGTCAATGCATCCTTTAGAATAGAAAATGGTAGCATGATAGTGGACAATTGGGGAGCTTTAAGCAATCTTAGTGCTTGCTCTGAAATTTCATACATAAGACTTCAGAATGAACAAAACTACTACTTATCGGAAAAAGTGTATAAAACTAGTTTTCTGGTATTCAGCAATTTAGCAGAAATAGTTTTAACTAAAAATGACTGCTCTGAGAGAAATTATTATTTAGAAATGGAGTACAAGGACTTTTACAAAAACAATAAGTTACAAAAAGTTCTCTTTGGTCATTTGAAAACAAATTTTCATGCTGCTGCAATATTTTTCAAGAACTTAACATCCATGGATATAACAACAAATAATACTGGAATATATATCTTAAGGAAAATACAATGGCCCAGGATGGGCTGCAACCCTTCTTTACAAATATTCAGTTTAAAAGATTCTTATTATCATCGGTTAACTTCAACATTTCAACGAACTCAGGATTTTCCTTTTTTTCCGTTTGACACACAGACTGGCCATTGTTATATATCAGCAGGTAAACCCACTATCAATTATCTTTTAACAGCAGTCTTGGTGTCTTTTTTATATTAAATGGCTTGGGGATCTTAAGTACTGCTACAGAATTTCTTCTTGAGAGTTTTTAGTAAAGTTACAGATTAATTTCTTTGATCAGAACACAGATATTCAGTAGGGTGTCAAAAAAATAATTCATTTAAAAAATAATCCATTTTTCCCCATTTAATGTGGTCTCTGGATTAAGAAAATAGCCAAACACATTTTCAAAAATATTTCAATGTTAAAGGTGTTCTGTGTACTGTGTAATTGGCTGAAATTTAACTGCCAAAAAAGGCATGTTGACTTTCATGGACATTAATCTTTGAATGCATAGAATTTCACTACACTTGCGCTATAAAAATTATTAATATGAAAGAAGTAAAGTGAATTGGTGTCTTGTTTTTAGGTTATCCCATTACTGTAAGGCTAAACGATGTCAGAGGTTAGTCAAAAAATGAATTAAGTAATCCTAGTTCTGGGCTGTGGTACCTTCATGGCCTTACAATGTTACAGAGATAAACCAAGGAATGACATAGAGCAGGAGTCACCCCCTTCCGCCTAATAATATGATTTAATACATTTATAGCTGACTAGTACCTGTAATATTTACAGCATTGGTTACTCATACTAAACTCCCGCCCTGTCTCGCCCCTTTCTCTCATTGTTTTCTGATTCAAAGCAGAATATAGAACCTGAAGATTGGACAGTGCACCCCAGATACTTCTAGAATACAGACGCAGAGTTTAATCTCCCGTTTGTATAGGAAGGCTGGGGGACTTGCACAACAGATGGTTAACAGACAGCTAACAGATAGATATATCTTTATCATGCCTACCAGGGAATGAAGGAGGACACTGGCCTCCTTCCACCTCAATATACAGGAGTCTACACCCTCCGAGTCCTCCACATCACTGAGGATATCAGAGGACGCTCTTTACTCTCAGGCTGGTTTAGGAGAGACAAACATAAGAGTTCTCCATACTCGTTTGTAGACCTCAACAAGAGATTTATCTCTATAGCTTCTAGAACTGGACCAATTGCTCTCGCAGCAGCCCATCTGAACTACCCACTGGGATATCTTGGAAACAGAGAAGAACTAGGATACCCAATAAATCGGATGCTGCCTCATCCTTTTATTAGAGATGCGGAGCTCCGGTAATGAACAGCTAACATAGCAGAGAATTTAGGATCAGCTCCAGTAATTAACAGCTAACATAGCAGAGAATGTAGGAGCAGCTCTGGTGATGAACAGCTAAAATAGCAGAGACTCTAGGAGTAGCTTCGGTAATGAACAGATTTAGATCAAACTGAAAAGCTGATAAATCCCATTCATTCATACTCGAAGAGATATATATTGAGAAAACATTAAAAGGGTTTATGAAACAAAGTACGGGGACTTCAAGTAAGACATTGTACATGCCCTAAACAGATGAAGCAAATTATTGATCTCGAAAGTCCCTAAAATTCATGTCTGTAAGTGTAATCAAAAGAATATTGTTAATCATAACATACCTCATTTGGAAAAGAAAATTACTACATTAAATAAAATCAAGGTACGGTAAGGCCATTTGAAAATTAAACTCTAGATAGAATAGTTCATTCTGAAAAAAAAACTAGTTTAAAAAGGTTATATTAGGATTTCAGGAGGAACAAAAATATAAAAAAGACAATAGTTTTCAAACAAATTGTTTCGTTTTTAGATTTTTTGTGTTGTTAATATGACGAAACGAACATTTTTCAAAAAAGTAAAAACTGCCCATCCCTTGCAGCAACACTAGTTTTGCCCAGAATTTGATATGAGCGAAATTGCGCATTGTTTTTGCTAGCTTCTGCAAAATTTAATTTTTGCACAAAAATGCGGAACTGGATGTAAAAGTTTGCAGAATACACAATCAAATTTGCAAGGAATGGCTCATTTTTGGGAGAAAGTTGGCTTACGTTATAAACCTCTGTTTTGTTTGATGTAGTTAAGTAAAAACATTTTATTTTATAAAAAGTTGATTTTTAAAGATATTCATTTCTTAATGGAGTACCAGTCAGTAAAACATGTTTTTATCATATGATGAGGTCAACTCCTGCTCCATGGTATTCTATACTCCTTGACTTAAACACAATTATTTTCATGTGCATTTTGTTTGTTTCATTTTTAAAAATAAAAAAGTTAACCCTTCTAAAGTTTAAATTTTCAATGTATAAAACAATGCTATTTTAAGTCTTCTTTTTTTGACTCATCCAGTAGATATACCGCTCCCCATATCCAAAGGAACAAATGTTAATCCAGTGGTTGTAAATGAAAATGAAGACGAAATCATAATCAAATTAGAGACTTCAAATGAAGACTGCTATGATCAATTGGAATTACATAGTGATAAAAATTTCATAGTAACTATTAGTCCCAATATAATTGACAATCAGAGAATGTTTCTAATCCCTAAAACATCCTATTGTCTTTCTCAACTGGTTTTTAAGAGTAAAATTGGTTCATACATTGAGTCAGAACTGTCAGGGTTGGATTTGGCTCTGAATTACAATGCCAGTTCAAACACATTGACACTAAGCACACTGAGATTTAAAGTATTCCAAAAGTGCCAATATCTGACATTAAAACTTTTGTGTTATTCCGAAGGCATTCTTGAAGTTGAGAAGCTAATAACTGCCAGTTATGGAAAATATGTTGCTGACAATTCTATTAAAAACATGAGCTGCAAAGTTTACCATCTTGGGCTTGAATCAAATTTAGAGTTTGTTGGTAGTGATCTAGCTGTAGCAAGCTCTATCAGCCAATATGGTCTGGTTGGTATCTCATTATTCCTGATTTTTTGCTCAGTAGCAGCATTTTTAGTGTTGAGACTCAAGATAAATCCCACAGGATTAACCGTTCTGAAATTCAACCGGAGGCCTATAAAACAGAATATTGACAGTGCACTGAAAGAAGATCAAGCTTTGAAAATGGAATTTCTTTCAATTGAAAACACATCTCTGAATGAAATCTACAAGAAAGAAACATCTTTGGTTGGAAAAACCCCTGAAAATCGTAAACACAACAGATACAATGACATCATACCATTTGATTCAAATATTGTAACCCTTTCTGAAAAAACAGGTGAACAAAGTAAATTTGAATGAATTCAAAGCAAGAAAAAATTTTGATTTTTAAAAGTTTCTGACATGGACCAAGAAGAAAAAATAAATTATTAGCAATATCTATGTTGATTTATGTCAACAAGCCTACCTCTGTTCAGATTACACAAACTTGAATAACATGTTTGTATAGGGGAACCACCATCAACATATATGAATTGTTCCTTCATAAAATTTTAATTGGAAACAGGTCTGATTAACTTATAATAATTGAATTAGAGTTTATGGAGGTCAAAACGCAGGTCAAGGACCTCTGATCTCACATTTTCTTTGTAGATGACTACAATTAGAGGCTGCATGCAAAATTTTAGATTTTTATCTCAATTATTAGGACCTATGCAGTAAACAAAATTTGGTATCACAAAGTTTCAAATTGGCTCCTCCTCCCCTTTTATACAAAATTTTTATACATACATTTTTGTATAAATTTGACACTGTTTTACATCAACTTCTTGAGACAGAAACAATAATCTCCTAAAATGCCTAGGTTTCAGCCTATATCCATGTTCAGTTTTCCTTTACAGACTACAGTCCCTTTAAACTGAGTTTAGGCACCACCGAAGGGGACTATCCCCTTGTTTTGGCAGTTGGTATTCGAACAGAGTGTGAAAAATATTATTATGCTGACAAGTCTCACAGAAAAAGATCGGTAATAATTAAGTAAAAAGTATAGGCCATAAAC
>NW_019397824.1:0-8022 GCF_000591075.1 Eurytemora carolleeae | reverse complement strand
ATCATTTTTAAAGGAAATTAATATTCTAATGTATTCAGATTTAGAATGAAAAGACCTTACAGACTTTTTCGGAGAAACAATTTGTGAATATTTCACTACTTCAGGGAAATCAGGGACCTTAATTAATTATATTACCTTTTTTCAGGCATTTATCAACAAACTTTATTGGGACAATGTATGTCAGGAAACTCTCACTAGAAATTGGGAAAGAAAAGTCTGTTATCAGGTAAACAATAACATGCTTAAAGCTGGGCATGTTTCAACTTTTTCCAGCCATTTCCTTTACTGTTAGTTCCAACTGTTAAGAATTTTTAGGTAGCTGTTAGCTTTTAAGGTATAAGAACAGAAGGTTTGTTATATTCTTAATTTTATTAACAGCATTAACGTAAGATATTCTACCGTTAACAGTTTTTTTTTGCAAATAACGGCATAAGCTGTTCAGAAATTGCAGGAAGCACAAAAAAAAATTTGTTAACAGTTTGTCAAATTGTGCAAGTTGTTAATTGTTGTTTGTAGTATTAACAGTGTTAACAGTCTGCCAAAACTCCAAAATTTTTATAAAAAAATCGCTAACAGTTTATTAAATTGGATTTATGGCACAAGCCCTAAATGAATTGAAACTAAAATCTTTAAAATTCCATCATTATGAATAGGATGGGGGGCTGAAGATGACATTTGAAAAACATCAAAATACATTTTAGCCCGTTAAAATGAAAGTTTTTTCCTTTTCCTTATTAACTGTTTTTAATGGCATCCCTATGTTGATGTCGTCCAGGTTTATTAAGATCCTGATCTGGGAGTAGAAGTGATAATCCTATTTCTTTAGTTTGTTGCACACTGAAGATTGGAAGGACAAGACAGCACCCAAGGACACAAGTTTTCTTATTGACATGGTTCATCAGACTGTAGAGACTTGGGTACGGATAAAATAAAAACATTATAATGCCTATGCATTCAAACTCATAGCAATGCAGAGTAGTAATAATTAAATGGATTAATGACTGGTGGTTTTTGAATGTTTAAATTTTAATGTAAAAAGGACATTTGAAGGGCTGTTTATAAATATGTCAACATAAGATCTTGTTTAATTTATTAGAAATGTATGAAGTATTTTCATTTATTATTCAACCTTATGAGAAAAAGATTTGGTTTTGCCATAGACAGGAGATGAACCGTTGTTAGTTCATTGTTCAGCTGGAGTAGGAAGAACTGGTACGTTTATAGCTGTCTACAAACTCTACANCTGAGAGCTGTCCATGAAGTGCCCGTCCCCTAGCCTTTGGTTGAACAAACGGAGCTTAACTCATACGTCTGTTCGGTTCAAAGGTCTAGGGTGCACTGTTGAATCTTAATGAATCAGTTCAGGTTAACTACTCCGCATTCATTAAAAGAACAAAGAGATAAAGGTGTGAGGCTGGGGGAGGTTTTTAGCATGAGTCACCTATACTTTAAATATTACAATCACAATATGGGGGATACAATACGGCGAATTCTTTTAGATTTAGATTTAAGCTTCCAAAACATCAATGACTTTTCTTACAATCATGATAAACAGGTTTCGTAATATGTTTATGAAATGCTCCTTCTGTGTTTCTAATATTTGCCACAAAAAAACATTGCCTCTCATTCAAAATCCCATAAAGATAAATGCTGATTGAAATGGTGAATTTGTTTATCATGACTTCAAGATATTTTACTTTTGATAGTTTTTAAACAAATCCCAACCCTACTCTATAGCACTAGAATTATATCATTTTCTTCTCAATATATTTCGCCAAAAACTTTGGCATCATCAGGAGTTTGTCCTATAATATAACAGATATAAGCAACAAAAAAAAAATAATACAAACAAAGCAACTCAAATACACAAAGAAAAGAACAAAAATAAAAAATCTTTTTTTGTAGCCTTTACAATAAGGAATTTTTCAAAATGAATATTGTGAAAACACATAAAACTTAAAAGAAAAATTAGAAAACCGTACCTTACTCTTTTGAAAAGGATTGAATGACTGGAAAAGGATTGATTAGTTTATGGGCATATGCAGTGGGTGTTGAAGGGGGTAGAATTCGTTGGCAAAACGGTCAAATACATGAATTTGATCAACACTATAAGGTACTGTTGGTAATACATATACATACAGTTTGAAACAAACAAAATTTACTATTTAAAAAAGTTTGCAATTAGCATTATGTTTTCTTGTTCAGTCCTGACCTCACTGAGTTGAATTTCTGGATGTAGTATGACTCCCTTCCTGACCATGATATCCCTGGACCTGATCTTCTCTATAGGAATGAAGGATAAATCTGCATAGGAGTGGCCAGGGGCACGAAAATGAACACCTACAGGGGCCTGGGTATTTTCTTGCCCTAGCTGTGTAATGGTGCCTCTGTGACCCCTCAGCCTTTCTTTAGCCTCCTCCCATGTCTCTCCTATATATCGAGGATTGGAAAGGACAAACTTGGCCTCCTCTCCTAGATGTGATCATGTATATAATATTTGAGGAGAAGCAAGTCAGCTTATCCTCGATCCTCATATTTTCTCCAGTAGCAGAGATTATCACCTCTTCAACAGTATTCTTTCCCATCTGTTCACATACAGGGCGCGAGACTTATTACAGGGTTTAAACCCAACCTTGTCTCTTTTTCCTTTGCGAAATCTCTGTCTACTTGGAAGTTAAGACTTAACCAAGAGATCCTTCAAATTCTCCACTCTCTGGTAGCATACCATAGAAGAAGAGGGGTAGATTTTCTTCATTACTGGATCTTCTATTAGAATCTTCCAGGATGATCTTAGAGTTTCAGAGAACCTAGGCAGTCTAGGGTCATATTTGACAATAAACCTGGTTCTATCATTCTCTACCCTGCTACTCACAACCTTCTTCAGTGCCTGCTCTCTTTTTATCTTTCTTACATCCATGAAGGAAGATTTAATGGATCTTCTCCTGTATCCTCTCTCAACCAGATCTTCTTCCAGTTGATGTTAGGATGACAGCTGGGAGGAAGAAGATAGTTATTCTTCTTGTTTTCCTTCTTGTACAGATCTGTATGTATATAACCTTGGTCATCAATAAATATTTTCATATCTAAATATTTCACAGACCTGGTTTCATAACTATATTCTGCTGTCAGCTTGATGTTTGGAAAAATAGAGTTACTAACATTTGAAAGTGCTAGCAATAAAGCTGACTATGGGAAAAGCTGAAATGTACTTTTTAAACATATTTCTCTATGCGATTAAAGCTTTACAACCTTCAAACCAAGCCAATTTTTGCTTAAGAATTTATTTTTCTTGGAAGTACATGCTTGATTTAGTTCTCAATGTGAATTAACCAATATTTGGTCAAGTCAAAACATAAAATTATTAGATATTTAAATCCTAAAATCCTGATATTTAAGTAAACAAGCTAAAAATCTTAAATTTACAATATTGTTAATGCAACATTGAGTTTCAATTGAGCCACCCTGTTTTTTTAAAATTTTAATTGTGAAATGTTTAATCACTGTTCATTTCAGTTGAAGGAGAACTCTGTTTATGAAACTGTACTGCATATGCGACATCAGCGGATGAAGATGGTACAAAATGAGGATCAGTACATTTATGTACACTAAAGCACTAACTTTGCACGGACGTTTATTTTACATTATTATTAAAATACAAACTGAGGATCAACCGAAGTTAATCCTGGAATCATAGATGGAGCTTAATTCTCCTCCTGGAGCTACTGGAGATGTTATCGACCGCTCTCCTCTGATACTTCATCAAGACTAATCCTCTTATGGGGACCAAAATGAATGCCTAGTTGGCTTTCTCTGCCGACGAAATTACCGTTTTCATGTTCCTCTAGATAAGGGTCACGAGGGTTTGAATCCCGTTCCTCTGGAAAGTTTCTATCCTCCTTGGTAACAGATGCAGAGTAACGGGTTAAATCATTATTATTTGTTTGTCAGTTCTCAACTTGGGTTGAATGAACTAGGGAACAAACTTCATCCTTGGTGGGTTTACAATATTTTTGACTTAAATATATAAGTAAAGTATTACATGTATATTAAAATTATTTTTAAGTAATTAATTAACAAGAAACAAATGTACTCTCCTTGACTGGACAAATACTAAGATTCTTAATTACTGTAAATACCTGAAGTACATGCATTCGGTTCGGTATTTTCCTACACACACTCTTTTGGTACAGATACATAAACATGATGTTTCCACCCCCTGTTTTAGCACCATTTTATAGATATAAACACACAAATTACTCTGCAGTCAATGATCAACAAAGATCTAAATTGTACCATTGTAAATTGGACATGCTTCTCTGTAAATGGAGAGCCCTTTACATTTACGTTTCACAGCATGCTCTCACACAAAAATAAAGCTATATTTTTCCAATAAGTCTGTTTTAACGAAGCACATTGTATTTTTAAATGTATTAAGCCTAGGACTATTTAGTAACTATAACCGAGTTGATAAAAACCAAAGGACAAACATTTTGTCTCAAAATTTGATGACTAGCTTTTAGAGTTATCTATATCTCTGCATGGTTTATAGTCCCCTGAAGGACGATTATGGTAACAATCCTAATTCTGTTATATACTTATTATTTTATTATATTATATACTTTCTGATTTCCAAAATTAAATGTTTACAATAACCTTGAGAATTCATAAAGATAAAAATGATTTTTTTTTAAACTAACCATAGTAGAATACAATTTCTACAATAACTCTTTTGGTTTTATTATTCCTGACTCATGTGATACTGATATTTGCCAATCTTTCTTTTCATTCTGCAGGGGGGGGGCGCACCCCCTCAAAGGTGAAAGGGGGGCTCGCGCCCTGCTGCCACCCCTAGTTGCGCCTCTGTCACCAATAACATAATAATAAACCTATACACTAAAAGCAACATGATCAGATTGAATATTTTCTACATTTTAGAGAAATTTACTTATATAGTTAAAATTATCAACATAAAGTAAATATTTTTATGGGTGGTTTGAATTTATTAGAATATGTAAATGTTGGGGGGAATATGTCTCAGCTGCAGTCTTGACCTTTCCAGACGCAGGGGGAGTGCCTGAGGAAAGGGATGGGAAGCAGGTGCTCACATATTTGCAAATATGTTGATGGATATTTCTCATGTTACAAAATATTTGGCGAAATTAAAAACTTTCTTGGAAAATTGTGCGTCTTGGCCCGTCTTGAAGACGTCACAGACCTACTTCAAGACGCACTCGTTCTCTATGGACTGAATATTTTCTAGATTTTAGAAAAATTGACTTAAACAGTTAAGTAAATATTTTTATGGGTGGTTTGAATTTATTTGAATACTTAAATCAATCTTTGTTGTTAACGACAATTTAATTTAAGAAGCTAAAAATGGTAAAGTTTGTTTATGAACTTTTTAGCACATAATACAAACTTGGCAACCCAAGATGAGTTGATAAAGCAACACCACATTCTGCTGTACTTACTGATTGAGAAACTTTGTGTTTTAAAATTAGTGCAGTTTTCGGGCCGAATTGTTTAGGATGTTTCCTTTCACTTAAACAACAACAGGAGGGTGTCCCTGTATCTTTCTTGATACTGATAAAAACAATTATTCTGTCAGCCTTTCTCAAGCAAATTTACCAAAATAAATTCAATTTTTTTTTCTCTGCTTTTGAATGATAAACAAACATTACAGGGTTCTGAGTTGGAATGCTGTACAAAAAGTATAATTTCTAGATATTTAAAAATTTCATCGCAAGTCGCAAACCACGCAACACAGGGGTGTATTAGGGGGGGGGGGAACCCAAAATGAATTTATTCCATAAACCTCTTATAAACGACTGAAGATAAATGTACAGGGCTCCCAAAAATAATATGGTAAATGATGATGACTTTTCATAAATATATCTTGAAAAATGATTGCATATTAAAGAAAAGTTGTTTTCCATTTTATTACTGTATATTTATCAAAAACCGTCAATCTTTACCATTCTATTTTGGGAAGCACTGTTTATTTAATACAAGTCGTCTTTATTTTCCACTTTATTTTGGAGAGCACTGAATATTTATAAAAATCATCATAAATTTCATATAATAAATATACATTATACTACAAATACGATGTTTCCCCATTTTTCCTTTCTTTCTCTTCTTTTTTCCGTTTTTTTCTTTCTTCCTTTCTTCCCTTTTTCTTTTCTTTCATTTTTGCTTTCTTTCTCTTCTTTTCTCACTTTCTCTTTCTTCTTTTCTTTCTCTTCTTATTTCTTCCTTTCATTTTTCCTTTCTTTCTCTTCTTTCTTCCTCATCCTTTCTTTCTTTTTTCCGTTCTTCCATTTTTACTATATTTCCTTTCATTTTTTTCTTTCTTTTCTTTCTTCTTTCTTCTATTCTTTCATGTTTCTTCTATTCTCCTTCCTTCCTCCCCTTTTTTATTTAATTTCTGTCCTATTCTCCAATTCTCCTTATGCTCTGAATATTTTGAAAAGTCGTCAATAAATAACATTTTATTTTGGGGAGCACTGTATATTTTATGAGAAGTTGTCTTCATTTACCATTTTATCATGTATACAATTCAGGTGAAGAAAAAGTTACAATTCTTTTTATAACCCAAATAGACTATGAATAAAATCACCCCCCCCNAATACCTAATACCAACAATGATCAGTGTAGTTCGTGTAGTTGATTAACCCCCTAAAACACCCCACTGTGCGCCATGTTGACTTGCCTAGCAGTTTCTACGTGTAGGTATAAAGTGTTTGCCACAGAATAAATATCAATTTGAAATATGTTTATTATTGTTTTTATACTTACCTAATCAAGGTATTCTTAAATTCTAAATGCTCCAGATCTTCAAAATTTAGCACCAACGTTCTTCACCCAGAACTTTCATTTGAAAAACTGTTTCCAGCATTTTTCATATTGAACTCGGGGATAAGTTGCTTTTTTGCATCGTTTGGGATTATTGAATTTACATAAATATTCTTATTTATTTTTTATTTTATTATTTGTGATATTTCCAGCACGACTTTGTGCCCTCGAAGCTCTAATTTTAGTGTTCATTACGATGGAGTTTATCTTGAGAAATATATATAAATTTTGTGTCAGTATACGTTACACATTTTTGACTAGCATACAGTAACGTTTTTTATTTAAGATTTTTCTGTGAATAACGTACATTTAACGTTATGTGAAACTATCGTTGAAATCTTTTTCCATTGGACAATATGATATTTTGAGTAAATTACTAAATCTATGTTTATTTTTAGTTTCTTTTGTATTTTTTAAAACTTATATTTTCTATCTATTTATAATACTAGAATTTGAATTTTTATAATTTTATTTAGCTTTGGGTGAAAAAAATAAGTATTAAAAGAGAATGTATATATAATTTCAAGAGGCTGATCCTCAATGGTACCCATTAAATGCTCTTTCTGATTTAAAATTCATTGTTTAACCGGAAATTGAAAATAAAAATTTTCTTTTAGCAAAGTAGCAATAAATTTGAATTTAATACAGGGTTTTGGAAGATCACTTGAAATTACGCAGACATAGTCCCTTGATGCTTAAACCCTTCCTCAACTTTTTTTCAATCAAATTAATGCTGGGCCCGAATATACAGTGAGGCCCGTAAACATGTGGAATTTGAAGACGATATTTTAACAATCTTATATGTATTTAATATTGTTATAAAGCAAACAGTTCTAATTTAAGTAGCTTTAAGATGAACTTATCAAGATAAATGGGTCTGTGTACACTGCACAATTGCTGTGTTCCATGTTTATACTGATAAAACTCATAACTTTAGTAGCGGTCGTCTTCCTATTCCACAGTTTTATTGGTTTTACATTTTCATATTCAATTCTGGGTAAAGTACCATGTTCCATTTTCTAGTGTATTTTGTTGATAATATTCCTGCAGATATAAATGTAGATATATTACATCTAGTAATTCTTTAAACTCGAAATAAATTAATATACAACATTATATTTACTGATTATAGGAGAGACATTTATTTTTCAAATAAACTTCCACAAC
>NW_019397823.1:41610-43534 GCF_000591075.1 Eurytemora carolleeae | reverse complement strand
ATATATTTCCTGTGACAGTAACATTTTCTGGTCAAGTTAATTATAAGAAGTGTGACAATAAATATAAGTAATGGGAGGTTTTTTTAGTGGTTTTCATGGAACCTATTTGTTCTTCGACAGTATTTTACCAGATTTGGAAGAAATGTTTTTCTAACAGTGCACATCTATTACATCTATTACGTCATGCACATCTATTACAACCTTAATATATTAATCAAATTTTTGTTGGTAATATAAGTAAACATTTTCGCTGACTGGGACAAATATTGTAAAATTTTGTTAAAAATTATGATTTAATGCGATTTCCTCCTAAAATGTAATATTTGTACACATCTTCTTAAAATAAGTCTAGAACATGTTCTATTGTTTAATAAGATTGGTTACTGCTGGGCACTGTGTTTCATGTTGGACATTCTTCAGCAGCATATTTTGTATACATATCGGCTGATGTTAATCTTCTCCGAACATTTTTTTAAAGGTAAGGAGAAGTTTAATCTTTACAAAAAAAATGCAGTTTTGCATGCGATTCGGTTTTAATTATCCAAAATCAGTTGGATAGATAGATAGATAGATAGATAGATAGATAGATAGATAGATAGAAAGATAGATAGATAGATAGATATATTTTATTTTTTTGTTTATATATTGTTACTTTTATCTTTCAATTCTTTTAAATTTTAATTCTTAAACATTTATTATTCAAATTTCTTATTTTGTATGTTTTTTAGAATATGCCCTGAAGATGGTTAAATAAACCGAAAATTTGGCAAAAAGAGTTTTTGTTTCACGGATCTGAGAGTATTAGATTTAGAAGAATTGTATATAGATAGATAGATATATAGATAGATTTACATAATTTTAAGCTGAATTTCATGCAAAACTGTGTTGTTTTTGGTAAAAATTGAATTTCTCTCCTCCTTCAAAAGCATTTTTAGAAAAGAATAACGTATGTGGGGAATGCAATGGGAGAAATGGAAGAAAGGGGAGGGGGTATCGATATATGATAAGAGAATCGAGGGTTGATTAACGGAGGGTTTTTAAAGGAGGGTTTTTAAAGGGGGGGGGGGGGAGTTCCTGCACAGCTGCATAGCTTCATACACATAAAAAAATTAAACATACTTTAAGCCTTTAATTTGACAACTTACCTTCCATGTATAAAGGATAAGGGTGGGTTCAGGAATTAAAAGGATAAAAGAATGAGGATTACAATTTTAATCTTGAAGAAATATTTTTAATGTCAGCATGCAGGGGCGGACACAGGATTTAAGTGAGGGGGGGGGGCAAGATTTTTTAGGAACAAAAAAATTGATAATTAGGAACAAAAAAATTGATAATTAGGAACTAAATTAAAGGATTAGGACAGGGATTTAGGAACAATAAAAATATTGTCCAAGAATTAGGAACAAAATTAAAGGATTAGGACAGGGATTTAGGAACAATTAGGGTTTCCACGAAATGGCTAAATCTTTTGCGCAAAATTTGCGCTATTTTCGCGCAAATTTTATTTTTGCGAACTTTTGCGCTATTTTTGCGCATGAAACGCAATGAGTTTTGCGCGGTTTTGCGCTATTTATTTTGCGCAATTTGCGCAAAAACGGAAATATTTTTAGCGAAAGTTTCGCATGAAACGAAATTTTAGTTTTGCGCAATTTGCGCAAAACCGCAAGTTTTACGCAAAATGTAACTTTTTAGGCACATTGTCAAAAATTGATATTCTAAGCTTAGAATTAAACAACTGAAGATTTATTCCATATACAAAAAAAAATATTAACATACGAGTATGATAACGATTATACTACACTCAATTGGTTACTTCCAGTTACAAAAAGTTTAAATTAAGGGACCAAAATTAATAAAATAGAAATTAGAGAGTGTGAAACTTGGCAATATTTTAATCCTATTAAATAATTTCAAGTGACCCTTC
>NW_019397823.1:15462-41322 GCF_000591075.1 Eurytemora carolleeae | reverse complement strand
GGGGGGGGGGGGGGGGTGAAATTAAGACAATCAACAGAAGTTTTTAGAATCATTTTGACAGATTTTTACACACTTCTTCTCTATAAGAGATACATTATGTATTTCAATATAATATACAGTGAATAACCAGAAAACTCTGGAATAGAAAAACGACTTTTAAACTCAAACTATGACTTTAGATAGTCCAATAAGCCCGGGACGCAAAAATTGTTCAGTTCAAACAGATCCATTTTACTTGATTTGTGATTTAATAAGTGTTTAGTAAAACTGCTTTCTAACAACATCAAAAACACTAAGTATTGCTACAAAGTCGTCTTTATATTTCGGAGTTTTCTGGTTATGACTGTATATATATTAAATATAATTCTATGTAATAGATATATTTCAATAAGTCTACCTAGAAAAGATTTTTTTCCATAATATTTCTATAAAATAGACATATTATAAAGTTTTACGCAAATGTTTTTCATGAGTTTTATATTATTTTTAGGCCTCATAAAACAATTTATTTTCTTTGTTTTTAAGTTAAATGTTTTTTTTATAAGATGAGAATGACTTGGTCGGGGTAAATATAGGGAAGGGAGAGGGGGTTATATCAGGTATGTGAGGTATGATGGGGGGGGGGGGGTAGATAGGGGAGGCATGAGCAGAGGAAAGAGCAAAGGTCAGAATTGTGAACGTGAAATAATACTAGGTGTGTAGACGGATAATTAAGACTATAATGTCCTAGCTTTGTCCCACTAATGTGAGTTGCTTCTAATTAATGATGGTTTCTAATGAATCGTTTCCGAGTTTTTACAGATTTCTAAAAAATTTTGTTATGATTTTGTTCTTTAGTATATGGGCACAATAAACAACATTATTTAGACAATTGAATTGTTCTTCACTGGCCACGTTAAACTAATGTAACGTTAGATTGAAATCGTATGTTGCAGAACTTTCATATTTTAAACTACAGTGATAACAAGAATACTCTGGAATAGAAAGACGACATTATAGCAAAATACAAAGCAAATAGTTTGACTAGTCACTTATTAAATCACTAATTTATTGAAATGGGTCTGTTTACACTGCCTGATTGCGTAAATCATACTAATAGTACTTTTTAAAGTTTTAACTTGATTCTAAAAGTCGTCTTTCTATTTCATAGTTTTCTAGATATCACAGTATGACATATATTAGATTAAAGAACCCAAATTTGAAATGTCCAAGGCTAACACAATCACTCTGCAAAGAGATGTAGGAATTAGAAAATTTAAGTTTGTGGCAAAAACTCAACTTCTTTGACGTTCTTCTTCTATCTTGTTTGCAGCGTGGCAATTAGCACATATATAATAAACTTAATTTTAATATTTTTTTACTTCTTTGTTTACACGACATTTTGCATTCTTTTAATCATATTGCAAGAAAAACGTTGCAGAATATGTGAGCAATTTAAAATGGCCGGAGCAGAGTAATGCATTGCACACATAAGTTTTGATAAATTAAAGACATAACAACTAACGAGGCATGTCATATATTTGCTTTCACCACGCATACAGACTACAGAGATTCAAAGAACCACTAAAAAAATAGGGTTTTGAATAATATATACTCTGTGCGTTGTCAGAAATTTAAATATTTATAAAAACGGCTGAACCAATCAGGCTCAGATTCCGTCAGATTCAATTTAGTAATTCAAAATGATGTGATGTTACTTTTAAAAAATATTCAAAAGACGTACGAAAAGATAAGCCCTTTCTTTTCCTTTAAAATTTTGACTAATTAATTTAGTACCAGTTATCAAATTTATGTGTACTCCCCTAATCTAAAGATCAGGTTGCAAAATATCAAAAATAGAATATGAGGTTAAGTTTCTCTGACAGAAATATATAATATGACATCTTTTTTGTCTACATTTAAGTTTTTCCGAACACCCAGCACATTTTTCTTGGTGAAATTTGAATGAGAAAGCATGATGCATCTTCAATTCGATGAAGTAAATTTAGGCATGAGAGACATTTATAATAGTCAGAGAAAATCAACAAAAATAGTTGGCGATAGGGGCTGAGAACGTGGTTAACCAGTGGCGTTTAATTTTGTGGTTAACCCTAAAAGGCGGTGGCCAGGAGGGAAAGTAGGAGTGGGGAATTTAAATGTGAAGTGTAAAATGTGACGATTTTCTTCCGTGTTTCTGTAGCAAAAATGCGCACGTCACTTACGAGAGAATCAAAATTAAAAACTATTTTATAAGCTTTTAGGGATCTGTTGTGATTGAGCCATTTGATTAAGAATTGTTAGACTCATTTGACTTTTTAGAATTATTATTTGATCCCAAAGCTGTCGTCTTCCTATTCCACAGTTTTATGGACCTCACTGTATAAAGCACGAATACAACGTAATAATTGCAAAGCTGTTGAAAAATTTTAAACATCCATAAATTTTACCAGTTTATCTTTTCATTCCTGAGTTTGCTGTTATAATTAAACTGTTCACTTTGTGAATGGGGTTGGGAGGTTGTGAACTTTTGACGGTTAACTAGCTACATCGATAACATCTTTACAAAATATTGCCTTTACGTAGTCCTTTCAACCCATAGAGAATAGAATATATATTATATTATTATAAAGATTTATTTGCACACAAAGATATAAATACATATATAAATGGTGTAGTTTAAATTTGTTTAAATACATTTTTTTGAAAATACAGGTTTCCAAAAGAAAAGAGAAAAAAATATGCAAAATTATGCACAAATAGACAACATTGATTTTTACTCACTACATAACATATTTATCATTTCAGTTATTACGCGTACGTAATCATCGAATCCTTCAACATATAAATTATTCATTCTTGTATTTAAAAGTTCTTGTAAAACTGGAACTTTCCATTCATGTTAGAGGGGAATTTAAAGAATCTCTCGGTATGAATTTTTTCAGTCCCTTTCAGCCTGAAAGGGAGTTCAAAGTGTACAAATCATGTAAATGTTCACAAATTATATGCAGTAGAGTACATTAATTTTACAATATGTTCCCTAGACTATTCATTTCAATTTCGAATTTTTTAAAGCTGTTAAATAAACTTTATAATGAATTAGGTGAATAAAAAACATCATTTGATTTATAGTTATAACGGAAAACCATCGTTTGTAAAGTGGAAGGCATAGAGTCTATGTGAAATGATCATTGGTCAATTATGAAACCAGCCTATTTCATAATTTGGTTTTCTTTAAACATTAATTTTAGATTTTCTATAAAATGATATTCTAGGGCCCAACAGGTTATATAGGATAAATATGTGAAGTACACCTGCAGTATGGAAACAGAACAACAAAATGGCCGTTTTACACTTTTTTCTAGTAAATTCCACTCTAATATATATTCTTTTCTCTTTGTTTCAACCATAAATAACTTCGTATGCAGAAAAAGGAACCATGGAATACTTTTAAAAAAAGTTTTTTTTTACAATTAATGTACTTAAAAAGGTCCTAGTACCGCTCAAAATGTTTAGTAAATAGTAATAAAAAAGCAATAACAAAACTCACAAAGGCAACTTTTTACAAAGAAAGTCTATTTTTGAGAAAACAACAAGCATGCTTCCTTGTAAAAAGTTGTCCCAATGGTGTTCATAGAAATGCTCATTTCTGTTTGACATACTTTTATAGGTATACATGATGGACGAGTGATAGATAGATAGAAAGATAGATAGATAGATAGATAGATAGATATATAGATAGATATATAGTTGGCTCTCTCGGTTGTTTGCGTAAAATAGGCCGAAGTTGCCTATGACCTGATAAAGCTGCGTTACGGGCCCTGGAATTCATCTTTAAATTTTTTTTGTTGCTACTAATATTTCATTTTTTTATTTTTATTGCTTTTTACGAAGATTTGAAAAATAAAAATATTTGGGTAAGTCCAGGGCCCGTTGGTGCATACCATCGCATATTTCCCCTACAATGGTTATCTATCTATCTCCCTGTACACTATACACAGTTCTTTCGTAGATTTTCTTGATTCTCTCTCTGAGTTCTCTTCCTCAATCCTAAATCCTGCTCAGTTATCAGTAGCGTATAGGCTGTTGCGGGGATAGGTCGTGTTAGGTAACGTGAACTTCTGGGAGTTCGGGCATTATTGTGAATCAAGTGTAAGATATGTACTAACGGAAATTATGTGTGGTGAGGAGGGGGGGAAGGGGGGAAAGGGTTGATGGCAAGAAGGTGGGGGGGGGGGCATGTAGTTTCTTGGTGAAAATGTTGATTTTAAGAGCAAAGTTCAAACTAAAATGTCGTTGTGTTCAAAAGCCATTAAAATGTCATGATTCTCAGAACAACTATTTAATTTGAAAATTGGATTTTGTTTAAGTTTCCAGAACTAAGCAATATAACTGAAACTATAAACAACAACAAATTTTTTTTTTTTTTTCTGTTAAAGTTTTATAATATTGCTTTATCATTTCATAACTATGGTATGCCTGCTTTGAAATTACTGGATAACTTACACCTATTGGTAATCATTGATAATTTGAAACAAAATTACGAAAAAAATCGACAGACAAACAAAACAACTTTCGTGCGAAGTTAAGAAAAGTTCAAACAATCCTAGAATTTTATTTAAACTAAAAAATATGGAAGTTTTGTTCTAATTGATCTATTCTGTTCTAATTTGTATAGGATGAAAGAAAACATATTTTAGAAAATGAGGAACATGTCGGTGTCCTCATCTGGGTTCACCCTGGAGCATTATTTTGTCTTCAAAAGGCATTCCATGTCATATTTTAAATATTTTAATTTGAAAATTTGTTTTGGTTTACATTTTATTCATCTTTCACTATTGTGAAATGAATCAAGAAGTATAGAATTATAAGGGAGATGGAATTGACGCGGACTCCATTCAAACAAGAAATATATGTTTGATGTACAAATACCGCGTACTTGTACTCGGAATAGGTTATTGTAATGTTTACATTAAACAGGAAAAAAAGTAGGCTGAAATAAACGAAAACTTTTTCTGTGATGCAAAAATATTAGCAATACCAACGTATTTTTTTCTGTTATAAAAAATCCGTTTTATTTATTACGGTAAAATAAGGAACCCCATTTAAAAAAATGGAAAAAACGACCTTTAAAAAGACTGTTTTTCAAATGGAGTACCATCTGCAAAGTATGTAGAAACTAGAAACTAGAAACTAGAAACTAGAAACTAGAGACTAGAAACTAGAAACTAGAAACTAGAAACTAGAAACTAGAAACTAGAAACTAGAAACTAGAAACATATAATCATATGGTAGGGCGGGCAGCGCCATTTCATTCTCCCTTATAATTCTATGCTCCTTTGGCAAAGTTTTATTGGTCTAGATAATAGAGAAAGGATGAAACTTCTTTCATTACGAACTAAAAATCTTTAATTCGAAGACCTAAAACTTTAAAAAATAGGAAAAAAATTTGGGTCTTTTTGCAAACTCTGATTTTCTAATTCCAACATCGTTGCATCCCAATGGCGTAGATCTTAAATATGTCAAACTTTGAATTCTATTATACCAAATTTTCTAATTTTGAAAATATTTTTGTGTTGAATCTATTTCACGTAATATTCAAATCTTATATGTTCTTATTTATAACTTCTCTTGATGAAGAGAAAAACAAATATGTTTTGAATAAACATTACAGAAACCCACCGTATAGAAATCGTATTTTGCGTGAGAATATTTAGAATATTTTTGAAAAAAATAACTTTTTTGTAATTATCATTATCATTATCATAATTTTGTTATTTTAACATACCCTGAACATTAAAGGAGCCAAATAGTTTAATGATTATCAATGTTAATAGTTTAATTTAGTACAGCAAACTCTCTTGGGGACATTTCAGAAAATGCCGCCGGAACATTACAAAATACTTTTTTTTTAGCTCAAATCTATATAATAAAATAAGACATTCGTATATATATATATATGATGCGCACAGCCGGCCAAACAGCTGGACCGATTGGGCTGAATTTTTTCGTGGACAATCATAGGTGGGCGGGGGTTGTTTTTCCAAATATTTTTTTTTTTCCACGGGCAACGCCGAGCCCTTCAGCTAGTGTTATACAAATCTGAGTAAAACTAAAAAGAATTAAAAAGAAACACTTGGCAAAAAGTTACATAAATAAAATAGTATATTGTTGTTACAATTTCTTGAAATCTCCGATCTACAGTTTTTCTCTAGATTAATCCAGCATTTTCAAGATTTTAAGATCTGGAGAACATGCCTGAAAAGGTCGCCTTGTTATTAAATTAGATCTGGAAAATTCAGGATTATTAGAGAAAGTGGAGACACGAAGAAACAGAAGCATTTAATTGATCTAATTTTCTATTTATTTATCTATCTTTCTATCTATCTATCCATCTATCTATCCCTCTCTATTTATCTATTATTTAATTATCGACTTGTTTGATTGTATTGTTTGGGTAGAGTAGGAGGGAGTGTGTTTATTGTTTTCTTTCCTTCGATCCCCCCCTCCGCCTCGCTAATCCAATGGATGGTATCCACCCTTCCTTTTCCTTTTTTTTTACTTTCCCTGCCTTTCATTGGAATTCTAGTTTACGATACCTTACCATGGTGCATTAAAGTCTTTAAGAAGACTAAAAAAATAATGTAGAGTTTGACATTCTGGCGTTAAGAAACAAAAGTGTTGTCGTAATAACTAGTGACCCTCCATTTATTAAGATGGGCATTTCCAATTCGCAACGGTACCCTTGAAGCCTTGGATCTGCCCAAAATGTTGAAAATAACTTCGTTTTCTAGCTTGAAAAGTGTTTTATTAAAAATAATAATTTTTCAAAATTTTAAAACGGGATATCAAAATCATACTTGACACAGCTTGTGATGATACTGTTAAGAATCGGACATGCCGCTCTGTAAATGGAGGGAGGGTCACTTGAAATTAGCCTTTCAGCGTCACTCCTGTATGCCGAGGCCATTAGCGCCTGATCCAATTAGGGTTCAGTCATGTGTTTGTTGTCTATTCTGAACCAATAGAAATAAAAAAGTTGAAATGAGCCTTTAAGAAAGAAGACAGGCTAGGCTGTGAGCTCAAATTAAATATCAGACTGTTCAGTGTATTCCTTCTTTAACACAGTGTTATTTACTTGCTGTCTCCGGGTTATAATATAATTTTGTGCAATAAATAAAAGTATTTTGGTGACAGTTAAAAGTGGTAAGCTAGAAATTACACTTTATAAAAATTCGAAAACTTTAACAGTGCATAACATTTCTTACATTAGGCTATCTATCTATCCTCCTATCTATCTCTAACTATTAAGAAATGATCTGAGCAGCTTTTAAGTTTTCATATTTATTAACATAATTTGTGTCGGATTGCTCCTCTTCAGTCAATAAACATTGTTTTAGATGGTTAATCTATCTAGATCTAAATATATAATATCTATCTATCTAATTTCAGATATAAATTCAAATTTTTGTTTGTTTAAAAAAGATGAATTAAAATGGGACGGATTCTAAATCTTTCCTTGTGTTTTCTTTCTGTGGTGGCAGTCACAGCAGAGGTAGGTTTAACTGGTTTAAAGCTATTTATGTACTTTGCTTTATTTTGGTGGGTGTTTTTTTGTTTGTTTTGTATCCAATAAACGTGAAAACGATTGAACCGATCGGGTCCAATTTTTTTTGTTGGGGCTCACGTGACCCCTGGGAAGGTTTATGGATGATCAAAATTAAAAAAATTCCGACAAAATTCAAATTTCAAAAATTTTGAAAATCCACGATTGTTTTTAGAAAGTCCGCAAACTTTAACTGTTTTTGTTTTACAATGCATACAAGGAGGCAATGTTCACAATTGAAATAGAAGAATGGCGCGAAGTGTCCTTAAAGCCTGTTAAGATAATAAGACTGAGTTCTCGCCTGAAAAAAGCTGTCCACGTCATTTCAAGTGACCGGTCCGATTCACAATCTATATCTGAGCAAAATAAAAGTGAGTTATTCCGGTTTTTCTGTCTGAAAATTGTTCAAACATTATTCCTATTCTCTATACAATAATTTGCAGACAAAAATCATTTGATATTCATTTAACCCTATCACGATTGGGGGAGTGGGGGGGGGGAGTGTTTTCCACCACCCTCACCTGTGGTTTTTTCTGAACTTCTTCACTTTTTCACCATAATAGTTGAAAACAAATTTGGCTAAAAAAAATCTCTTTTTTTTGATAGAGTGGAGGACGGTCAAACGACAGGTCGGTGTTTCAAAAAAATCAGAAATTGCTAATAACTTTTTTATTTATTGAGCTACTTATATATTTGTAAAGCGCTTGAAAAATTGATATAATAACATTTGTCATATGTTAATATTTGTAATAAGTAAAAATAAGTTTTGTAAACATTTTTTTGGACATACTTTTTGAAATTTTTTAAAATCCTCCCTTACCCTAACCATTAAAGTTAGAGGTCTAATTATTTTTTAATGATAAGGCCTTAAAAAGTTGGACAAGGGACATGTTTTACACTCCCATTTCTCAACTCTAAGGGCAAAATCATAGGGGTGTGTGGAAATCCCCCCCCCCCCATCTTTATTAGACAAAAATCCCAATCGGGATATAGGGTTAAGAAATTTTTTTGATCAAAGTTAATTTTCAAAGAGAAGTATTTGAAATAGGCATAAATAGTTCAGCGCAAATGTCTGTCAAAGGGAAAATCCAAATATTTGGGAAAAATTTCATTTTGGGGAAACGATTACATTGGAGCTTTTATGTCCTAGCGATTATTATATTTAATTTTTGTTAATTTAGATTATTGACAATCTATCTGATAATCCTAATTCCAATCTGATAGGCGAGGTAAGCAAATAAAGAAGATATTTGCATGTACATATTTGCATGGATAAAAGCTTAAATTAAAGTTACATTAAATTACAAATTAAATAAAAATGTTCCTTGTGAAAGTTCCACTTCCGCTTTGTCTGGTCAATTTTAAATATTTACACAAAATATTTGCAAAGTATTTGTCTGGAATTGACAATTACATATGCATTGGACAAGTTTAGTCGGAATTTATCAATATTTGTTCATTGTATGCTTATTGATTGCATGTGTGCTGAATCTTGAATGTGGATTTACATGTTGTGCTCTGAAATTTCAGAAAATACATTTGTTGGTGTTGCGAATAATTTGTTATAATAATTATTCAAGTCAAAAAAGTCAAATCTTCAAAATAAAGTTGTCATAAGTTAGAAAAGATCAACAAACTATAAAACAAACTCATGATAACTTTAACATGTTGAAATTTAGACAGGCAATATAGCTTATTAGGCTTCTAGAAAATTTAGCGGTTATCTGGTGATTGTCAAGCTGCAATTATCAAAATCCATGCACAAAAACTTTCACATATTTTTCTGTTTACAATTGTGGATTTTTAAAATACGTAGATTTCGATTGTTTTTATTGTTTATATTTCAGCTTTATAAAAAATGATCCAAAAACTTTAAGATATTTCCTGTAATAATTTACTTTTACTTCAGTATTTATAAAAATCTCAACAAGTGAGGCGAATCGTCATTAGGTTTGATAGTATAAAACCCGACAAAGGGTTTAAGTTGTCCTTGTTTTTATTTAATCCTTAATTCTAACAATGTATTAAGTTCAAAGAATCTGCAGTGAGCAAGGTCTTATGTGGTTTAATTCACTGTTATACCACTGTATAATGGTGTATCTAGCTTAATTCACCATTATACCACTGTATAATGGTGTATCTAGCTTAATTCACCATTAAACCACTGTATAATGGTGTAGCTAGCTTAATTCACCATTAAACCACTGTATAATGGTGTAGCTAGCTTAATTTTTATAACATATTTTGAATACGTAGGTTTTTAAAAATTTCAGTAATTACTTTATTATCGAATCCTTCAACATAAAAAATGTTAATTCTTCGATTAATACCTGGTTTTCTTGTGAGCTTTTGTCCACATTTTAAAAAATATTTTTGTTCTTGTTGATCATGTATTAAAATAGCCTTATTTTTTTATATGTGGTTTATTCTTATATTGCCTGAAATTCTGTATGAAATATCTTGCAGCAATTGCACGGATTTAATCAAACATATCAAAAAAAATCTTTATCTATTGAATTTTAATTCAAATTGAAGAAATAAAATATATCAATGACATAATAGATTTTCGAACTGTGTCTAGCTTTCACAATATTCACGGGGATTTAACGGTTCTGTCAATATTCCAGATAGCTGTGACTTTCGATCACAATTTGACCCATTAAACATAATTTGTTAGTCTTTTCTATTAAACACTTTTTTGTTGGCATATGCATTTTGAATGAAAATGTATAACACACAAATCCTTAAAGTAAATGATTATTGAATTAAAAACCAAAGCTCGTTTTATTTCAAATAGAAGAAACCGAATGCTGCTCACTATGGTTAGTCCGGTGTGTATTGTATTTATCAATTATTGCCAAAGCCTAAAGGCATTCTCAAGCTCTATATCCGTTGGCTTGACATTTTCGTCTTATTTTCTTTATAAATACGAGCACAAAACATCTGCTCATGTTTTTGCATGAGAATTTATTAGAAAGTATATTCTAAACAAGCTTGAAGAGACTCTAGAGCAGAAACTACATTTATTATAGAGATGAAACAATACCACTTAAACCTTCATATTAAAAACAACGACAATAGAAATATATCTTTTTTTTTCTTTTTTTTATTTGAAAAATGTTGAATTTTACCATTTTTTTCACGCTGCTTTCAGAGGAAGTAAAGGGAAGCCACTTTTGAGAGAAAATTTAATTAAAAATAATCAATTTTTCTTAAAAAATCAATGAATTTATTGTTTATTCTTGATGAAGCTATGCTCTAAATTGGGAAAGTAGGATGGTGAGAGGATCAAGGCAACTATCTAAAGGGGGATAGAAAGGCCTTCTTAATAAGTGTCTATTAAAGTAAGCCCCCCCCCCCAACCCTTCCAGTCCAAACCAATCAACCTAAACACCTTTCTTACTACGCAAGCTGAATAATAACAACCACAGAGAAATAATACTTATATTTTAGTTCCATTATTTTGAATAAACAATATCCTTAATTCTCAGCCTAAACAATAACAGTAAAAGGGGTTAACCAAGAACCTTGAAATATTTATCCTAAGATAGCTCTGAGGGAGGGAGGGGGTGGGGCGTAGTGTACTTTAAGCTCCCAATTAAAAAAAATTCTACACAATAACATACATTTGCGAAAATTTTCCTTGTTTTATCTTTTTTTTTTAATATAAGTTTTGAAAACTTTTGGATTTTTTTTGATGAACTAATTAGATTATAAAGATTTCTTTTGTGTGGCCAAGTTTAATGAATTTTAATAATTTTCCGATAGTTTTCAACCTTTTTCATATTCTTAAAAACAACCCCCAGACGACAAAAATATTTTACGACGAATAATTTGCGTAAAGTTTATTTTTCATATCATCGCAACCTTCATCTTGTCATATATGTCTCTTTACCTTTAGGTCTATGTTGATGAATTCGTCCTAATTACAAGTAACTAGGTGGTGTGAAGAATTACTTTAAATTTAAAGAAAAATAGACAAAAAATTATTTTTTAAGTGATTTTAAACGAAATTTCAAATTACCCTCCATACAAGAGGGGTATGTCGAGCGGTACCCTTTGAATCTTTGCCTGGTTATTGATTAGTGAGATCTGTCTAGCTGATAATTGATTAGTAAGATCTGTCTATAGCTGATAATTGATCAGTGAGATCTGTCCATAGCTGATAATTGATTAGTGAGATCTGTCTAGCTGATGATTGATTAGTAAGATCTGTCTATAGCTGATAATTGATCAGTGAGATCTGTCTATAGCTGATAATTGATTAGTGAGATCTGTCTAGCTGATAATTGATCAGTGAGATCTGTCTATAGCTGATAATTGATTAGTGAGATCTGTCTAGCTGATAATTGGTTAGTGAGATCTGTTAGCTGATAATTGATTAGTGAGATCTGTCTAGCTGATAGTTGATTTGTGAGATCTGTCTAGCTGATAACTGATTAGTTAGATCTGTCTAGCTGATAATTGAATAATGTATTTGCAAACTTTTAAAACTGAAGTCTTATTGATATTGAATATTCAGACCATTTTACTTAAAACCAAAAGTTTTGAAGAGAACCTTAAGAATGACTTTTTGCATGTGCATGTATAATTTTGCATGGATTCCAGGTTGCGAATATCCCGCAAAGGTTCAATGCAAAATATTCTGGAGAGAAAGATAGGAAGAGTCTTGAAGAATCGGATTCAAGCACTACAAGCACTTCAATCAAGGGAAAACAACTTCATTTTAAACAAAATTTTAAAAAAGAAATAAAATCAAATTAAAGTAAATGTATTTCTTAATTCTCTTTAATTTTGGTGACTCTTTACAGATCATATGTCTTCTTACTTAATCATTGATTTTCAGCTCTTATTCTGAAAAAAAATATCCCAATGGAAGACTTGTCTCAAACTCAAATGTTCTAATCCTTTTATCTTTGCAAAAAAACGTTGTAGACCTTTGATATTTCAACTTATGCATTCTATACTATGTAAGTCTATTAGTTATAGTATGACATATAAACAGTCTAAAGCTGCATAAATATATGGATAAAAAATTATATTTTGAGACGAGTGCTCATATTGAGATTTATTTTGTAAAATTGAGTGCATGGATGCATGAAGCATGAAGCATTAAGCATAAAAATAAAAGTGTTTTAAAGGTCCTTATTCTTCTTTATTAAATCATAAAATGCTGTATGTAGCAAAACAATTTACATTCTATTTTTGCTTTTTTTACAACTATTTTTATAATATCTTTTGATTTTATAAAATCAAATTTGTTTGTTTTCTATCTAAAGGAAGTGTCCGAGTCCGATTTAGTAAACAGTATTTATTCAATCCTCATGTCGATGAGAAACCAAACCAATTTTTCCGATATCATTAGTCCTGAGCTTGCACAACCCTTGGTATTGCCATCGATACCATCAAACAACCTGGTTAGGACCAAAACAGCTCAGAGCTGGAAACCAAGACCAAGGCCTGTAAAGAAACCAACCAAAGAGAAAAAAGTAAAAAACAAGAAAACTAAACCAAAAAGTAAAAAAGGAAAAAATGAGAAAGAGAAAAAGAAAGAAAAAGATGAAAGAAGAGACCAGCGAAAGGAGAAAAGAAAAGAAGGACGGGAAAAAAATGACAAGGATAATAAACAAGACCGAGAAAGGAAACGTAAATCTTTAAGACAAACCCTTCACAAAGTTAAAGGAAATGCGGGGAAAAAACCTGAAAAATCTACGGATTTGAAAAATCTAGTTAAAACCATAATCAAATCCAAACACGGGAAGCACGAAAAGAAATCTGGGACAAGGAAAGAAAAGAAAGGAAAAGATAAGGAGAATAAGAATGATAACAAACTTAAGAAGGGCGGAAAAGGAAAAAAGAAAAAGGTAAATTGTGATTTTCTAATCCCTATATCTTTGCAACCTATGTCGCAGACCGTATATTTTAACCTTATATTCTGTTAGATCAAATAATCTAAGTTTGAAATAATATTAAATAATTACTCCATCACCACGTTAAAAAGATATAGGGATTAAAAAATTTAAGTTTGTGGAAAAGAATCAATTCCTTCAATAATTTTTTTATTAAACAATATATTTTTCTGTTTGCTAAAAAAATAATACTTAACAAGTGAGCTTTATAGTCATATTCAATATTGCAATGAATAATAATTTATTCGATTGTCCTTATTTTACAAAAAAAAATTGAACAAAAGTTTTACAAAAATTTTGAATATATTAGATCAGAAGTAAAAGAGAAGTTTTCCACAACAAACGGAAGAATGGTAAAAAAGGAAAAATTGAGGAAGAAAGTGAAAAAGAAAGCATTTCAGAGGAGCTTGATGAATTTGATGATGGATCAAGTTCAAAGTCTATGGTCCGATCCAATCGCAAAAAATTAGAAACAAAACATTTTTCAAGAGATGGTCCTAAATCTGCGGAGAAGAAAAGTAAGAAAAAGGGATCTAAAAGTAAAAACAAACAAAAATCTGTCAAAAGACCAAAAAAGAAAGGAAAAGGAGGGGGTAAAAGCGACAAAGTAAAACTAAAGGAAAAAGAGGAACGGATGGGCAATCGAAAAATGACCAGAAAAGAAGACACTGTTAAAAAGGAGGAAAAAATAAGCAGAAGACGGGAAAATAGAAAACTGGATGGTGCTAAAAAAGAAGAAAAAATTAACAATCGAAAGCAATTAAGAAAAGGTGGAAGAGAAGGCACTGACTCTGAAAATCGACTTGACCGGCAGGATAAACGGAGAAGTTTACGCCAAGATTTACAAGAAGTAAAACAATCAAAAGGAGAGACAAAGACAAAAAATAACAAGAATGTGAAAACTCTTCTGAAAACTATGCTGGAATCCAGCCAACGATCAGACAAAAAGGTCAGAAAGCATGATGGGAAATCAAAAAATGATTATGGTCTGTCCTTATTGGGGAGAAATAAAAGGAATAAAAAGAAAGAGAAAGAAACAAGAAAGGAAAAAAGAGATAAAGTTAGAAAGGTGTGTAAATATATTTTTTTAATTTTTGAAGGACAAAAGAACCAGATATTTTGATTTTTCGTGAAGTAATATCTTTGAATTTTTAGGTTCGCTCAAAAAGGGATGTATACTTTCAAAGTTCAATTGAAAAAGAAGAAAAATCTACTTTGGACGAAGAAAAAGAATCAAATGAAATCAACAGAAAATCCCTGCGTTTAAAACCAACTGGAAGAAAATTATCAAAACCTTTTCAATCATCAAAAGCCCGACCAAAACATCAAAAACAGTCAAATAAGGATTCCAAACATGGCAAAAAAAGAAAAGAAAAGAAAGGAACTGATGAAAAATATGAAAGGATAAATGAACGAAAGGAAGCAAGGCAAGAAGGTAGAGGAGGAACCAATCTTGAAAAAAGAAACGATCGTAAAGAAAAGCGCCAATCACTTCGTCAAAATTTTCATGGTACTAAAAATGAATCAGTAAGAAGAAAAAAGTATGATAAAAAAAATATATTTATAACTATGAGTAAACTTAAACATAGGCCAAACAAGCATGACTTAAAAGAAAGTAATAGAAGGGGTAAAAAGCATGGCATGAGAGGCGAGGAGCATAACAAATTGGTGAAAGGAAAAAGGAGAAAGGTAGTGTGGTTTTTGTATACTTTTTTGCATGTGTTTATTATTAGGGGGGGGGGGGGGCAATTTTCTATTTCAATATTTTGCATGTTACAAGTTTACACTATGGAGACTATATACAAAGACAAATCTTAATAAACTTTATCTTCTCTTAAAACATTTTCAATATTGTTTTCCATATTCTTTTTAATGTTGTAAAGAAACTATAATACTCTTCTAAAAGTTTAATTTTCTAATCCTTTTATCTTTGCCACCCATGAAATTCTAGATTCTATAATTTGCCAAAATAATTAAGTCTTTGTCACAAGCTCTGATTTTCTAACTCCTATATCAAACTGTGGATTCTGTTAGATAAATATTCTAAGTTTGATATATCAAACGTTTACATGCGGTTGCACATTTTTAGGGTTTAGAAATTACAGTAAGAGAAAATTTTCAGTTTATTTTATTATTATAATTGATGCCATTTTAGACAAGGACCAAGAGAGGAGTTTATGACATATACATGATAACAGAACCAAATACAGCACCAGATACAGCACCAGCTATAGATACAGCACCAGAGATAGCACCAGCTGTAGATACAGCATCAGAGATAGCACCTGCTATAATTACAGGACCAAGGATAGCATCAGCTGTAAATACAGAACCAAAAATAGCCCCAGCTGTAGATACAAATGAGATTGATGGAGATCCTGAAGAAGTTGGGGATGGAAGATCAAATGTAATAAAAGTTCTTGACATCGGGCACTTGGCAGATACTCAGAGAAACGATATTATTCTCCCCCAAATAGGTTAATCTTAGTTTAATTATATACACTCACCGTATCACCAGTCAGATGAGAGAGTTTACATTCCCACCATTACTATGCAGAGTAGCTCTGGACCTCCTCAATCTAAGAGATTTAAGAAATTATAGGGTCTAGAGCTAGCCTGAATAGTAAGAATGTGTACGCTCTCATCTGGCTAGTGCTACGATAGGTAGCTGTCATTCTATATGTTGCAGTAATATTTATGAAGACGTGGGATAACTTGAAAGTTGAAAAAGGATTTAAGATGGTCTTTCATCTTTAAAATAAGTCATCTATTTTTACATGTATGGTTCTTGAATTAACAGTAAAGAAATATAAGTAGTTCTTGCAATATTAGAATTATTTTTATTTTGGGTAATATTTAAAGCACAAATTTATGATTAGGATAATTATGCCACAAATGAAGCAAATTATTTTAAAGACAATATGCAAGTTTATCTCTTTCAAAAATGCAATTTCACAATTTTTTAATACATATATATAATTTAAAAATATTACACTATCCTTAGGTTAAAAAACTTTTTGTTTTAGATTTGGCGGGAGTTGTGACGACAATAGGGGCTGCAATACTTTTGGCTTTCTGGATAACCATAGCTGTGTATTTTGCAGTGGTAATTTTTCCAGCATTATCTGGTATCGGAAAGACCCGGAATTAATTTACAATTAATCCGTCTATTTTACAATATAATTTTACAAATATGATTGATGAAAAGATAATCACAAATAGCCATAGTCCTGCCATTACTAAAATGTGGTCTGCCTTTTTTGAGCATTTAAAATTGCCCGCGATAAACATGTAAAGTCGTCTCACCCCGGACTAACCAGATTGAGCAGCATTCGGTTTCTTCTATTTGAAATCAAACGTGTTTTGTTCTATAAGTCAACAATCTTTTACCTTACGGATTTGTTTATTCTATACTTTTTCCTTTAAAATGCATATGCCGACAACAAAGTATCTCAGCAAAAAGTCTAAAAAATTGTGTTTAATGGGTCAAATTGTTATTGAAAGTCACAGCTTTCTGGAATATTGATAGAACCGTTAAATCCACGTGGCCTGAGTAACTGTCAAATACTCCGGGTCTGATTATTAATTCATTCATTCATTCATTTATTCTCAGAGACGACTGTACATAATTTATTGATCTTATTTCTTATGTTCCTATAATTGTAAACTGGTTTATCTTTCGGAAAATTATTTAATACGCCATTGAAAACTACATTTAAGGCAAGATTCCAAGAGTTTTAGGTCGTCATAGAAGTTGCACACTATTTGGGTAACCCTGTACTTCTTTGTTTAGATACAGGGTGTCTCGCTAAATCTACAGTTGAACTTAAAGGACGACATTTTGTCTTTACATTTTCAAATTAACACCTATTCAAGAAAGTAGCAATATTTGAGCAAATATTAGGAAATATATCGGCATTTTCATAAAACTGAAAAAAACGAAAAATTTATAAAATTATTAATTTTGACTAAAAAAATATCATTTTAGGGATTCCAGAGACGAGTGGAAGATGACTACTTTGCTGAAAAGTATGGATATCATAATTTTCAAGGTAAACCTGTAACAAATCTAGATGCTAATACTCTAACGATTACTTTACTCAAAGTCTAATGAGATCATATTTAACTAAATCTCTAGCCAAATCTTAAGGCTCTCTATCTCTAGCCAACACTCAAGGCTCTGTATACGTCCGTTCTAATCCACAAATGATATTCAACTACTTTATTTATAAACAGGTAAAAATGAACTGACCGGGCTAGCCCGGCTGGGTCAACATACAAATAGTTAAGATAATAATATTATTAATACAGATAATGAATTAGAATTGCACATCATGGTAGATTATACTTCAAACCTAATCTAATTTGGGAAAAGAGTGTATTTGTCTATCTTTTTTTGTTTTGTTTAATATCCAAATAAAAAACAAAAGGGCTCTGAACCGATCAGGCCCAAGTTTTTTGGGTACCTCACATGACATGACCAGAAGGCAGGTTATGGCTAGTCAGAATTAAGGAATGTTTTTTAGAAAAAATGTTGATATATAAAGTTTTTTGTAAAACTAAAAAAATCAAAAATTTGAATTTTTAGTTTTTTAATGTAAAATATAAAAAAGGCTTCAAATTAACCTTTAAAATTTAAATTCTTACAAGAAAGGGGCCTGATAATAAATACTTGTTTAAAAGTTCTGACATAATTTTTGTTTTCAGGACAGTTTCCAGGAAATAATAGAAATAATTTTGGGGAAAGAGTTTCAAGAGTTATTGACAATATTTCACCAGACTCATTTCAATTCTTAGGTAATTTTCATACAGTCATAACCAGAAAACTGTGGAATGTTTGATTCTTTAATTTTTAATATATACAATTAAAAGTTTTCATGGCACAATTTTAGGAGGAAATCATTCACAAATAGCTAATTTTTAAGCAAAATTGCAAACTTAAATGCAATCAATAATACAATGTTGCAACCTTGATAACATTTTAAACAAATAATATAGAATCCGACAAATATAAATAAATGAACAAGTTATTTGTTATTTTGATGTTATTTATAAATACAAATAATACAATTTTATTTATTATAAAGCGAATATTCAACCGAATTCTGAAAGAGTTTTTTTTAAACTGTTTTAGCATTTATTCTAAAATCCTTTATTTTTGTCATTGTTTAGAACCCACTTTATTGTAAAGTTTTGAATTTCAACTCCATCTATATTATAAAGCTATTTATTCGCTCATATATATTTATGTAAACTATAGCTGGCAAAAAAAAGATTTTTTTCTTTTAAAAATAATTTTTTTCCCAAAATCGATTTTTTTAACGTGCAACGCTGGGCACTTCAGCTAATCTCTATATAATCTAAACTTTAATATTTTCAGTTAATTCAATAAACAGTTTGGACCCTCGCCCATCAATTGCAAGGTAACTACTTATATTTACCCAGAGTACAACAAAGTACACACCAGTATAGATCAGTGTACATGGTTACCTGCACAAAGAATGAGAATACTAATATAGAAGCAATGATTTGGCTAAAAAAAGTTTACAGTTGCAGGAAATCATGCATTTAAAAGGAAAAAAACATTTTGTACAATCGTATCTATAAAGAAAAAGTATTGCGCAATGAATACCACATTGCAGAGCTAAAAAATACTTTAAATACCTAGCTGTACAGTAGAAAGCAGAAAAAAAAGAGTACATGTTTGGTACAATTTTATCCATTCCGTTTTTTTACAATAATATATTTTCAGGATGGGCACAGGGGCTGTAGAGAGTGTTGGCGGTTTATTATCATCCACTCTTGTACAAGGAGCAGGTGTACTGTCCCAGGTATTGTTTATTATCATCTACTCTTGTACATGGAGCAAGTGTACTGTCCCAGGTATTGTTTATTATCATCTACTCTTGTACAAGGAGCAGGTGTACTGTCCCAGGTATTGTTTATTATCATCTACTCTTGTACATGGAGCAAGTGTACTGTCCCAGGTATTGTTTATTATCATCTACTCTTGAAAAAGGAGCAGGTGTACTGTCCCAGGTATTGTTTATTATCATCCACTCTTGTACAAGGAGCAGGTGTACTGTCCCAGGTATTGTTTATTATCATCTACTCTTGTACATGGAGCAGGTGTACTGCCCCAGGTATTGTTTATTATCATCTACTCTTGTACATGGAGCAGGTGTACTGTCCCAGGTATTGTTTATTATCATCCTCTCTGTACAAGGAGCAGGTGTACCGTCCCAGGTATTGTTTATTATCATCTACTCTTGTACATGGAGCAGGTGTACTGTCCCAGGTATTGTTTATTATCATCCACTCTTGTACAAGGAGCAGGTGTACTGTCCCAGGTATTGTTTATTATCATCTACTCTTGTACAAGGAGCAGGTGTACTGTCCCAGGTATTGTTTATTATCATCCACTCTTGTACAAGGAGCAGGTGTACTGTCCCAGGTATTGTTTATTATCATCCACTCTTGTACAAGAAGCAGGTGTACTGTCCCAGGTATTGTTTATTAAAAATTGTATTGCCTCGAAATGCGTGAAATTAAGCAAAAAAGTTTTTTTCAAGAATTTACGTTAATTATTAAAAAAAAATCATTTTCCAGGTGACAGATACTTTGTCCGGTGTACCTGATGTAGTATCTGGAGGCGTTGATAGAGTCTCAAAAACTGTTGGGGATTCAAATTTCCAGGTTTGTTTTAGTTAATTTCTGAAAGTTGTATTTAGTAATTTTCATGTGTTTTTTTAGGGCAATTTTTCTCTACTTTAGGACTTTTCTCTGTCTATTTTTCTATCTATCTATTTAGCTATCTGTCTGTATATCCTTTAATCTATCTATCTATCTATCTATCTATCTATCTATCTACCTATCTATCTATCTATCTATCTATCTATCTATCTATCTATCTATCTATCTATCTATCTATCTATCTATCTATCTATCTATCTATATCTATAGGACTGCCTGCTACAATCTGTGTGTTACCTATCTGCCCCTGAAACCGACTATATCGAGAATAAACTTAGGTTTAAAAGGTAATTTTTAAAATTTCTTGATATCACCTCCAAAGATGTAATCTTCAATTTTTTCAAATTTTTTCTTGAAAAATTTTGAAATTTAGTTTTGTTTTACTCTCCAGTTTTACATCTTCTCAATAAATGCTTGTACTAAATAAATGTTTGACTGTGGGCAACTCATAAAAGAACAAAACATTTTTTAATATAAATGTACATGATGGTTGCTAGAGAATGGCTGGTGATGACTTTTGCATTTTCCTTGGTATTCTCGACAAACTTTGTTTTTAATAATTTTTAATAATTAATGAAATTAGATTAACATTTTGAAAAGTTTTAATTATTTACAATTTCTTTACAGGGAACTTAAGGGAATTTTACTTTACCAAGGGTTCCCAGGCACAATTGGTCGAGGGAACCCGTGGAAAAGTGTAATTTTGATTTACCGAAAAAGTAGAATTGTTTACAATTTTATCTTTATCTTTCGAGATGCAAATGCACGGTTTTTTACACGAGAACTTTGCAGAGCTGGTCATTATTCCGGAACAAAATTTCCATTTTGGAAATGGAATGATCCGGAAATTTGTTGCGTAAAGTGGCGTTCCGGATAAATTCCGGATCAAATGGAAATCGGAATGTTTACAGTTCGCATGACGTAATCCGGAAATTTTCCGTATTACGGAATGGAAACCGTAAAATTTCCAAACTCCACTTCGTAACTTGGAAATTTTTCCGGTTTCCGTAACGTAAACCGTAAAATTTCCAGTTTCCATGTTGTAACCCGAAAATTTTTCCGGTTTACATAACGTAAACCGGAAAAATTTCAGAATTACGTCATTTAAACTGGAAAAAAATCGTGGAACAATTAGTATGTTTATTCTGAAATAAAAATAAAACCATTTTATCATGCCTATTAAATTTTCTGCTTAGGATGCTTGACGCGGCAGGAATTTCCTCTAAGTTTGAGGGCAGGAAACTCGACAACAAGAAGACTGGGAGCAAAGAGGAGAGAAGAAAAATAAAAGAGGAGAAGAGAAAGAAGAAAGAGGAGAAAAGGAAAAAGAAGAAGAAAGAAGAAGAGGAGAAGAAGAAAGAGGAGGAGGATGACGAATATGAATATGAAGACTATTATGATGAGGTATTTTCTTTAAAAAAAAAACACTTAAACTTGCTCCAAAATCTAATTTTCTTACATTTTTAACCAAATGGAGTACACCTTTGATATTTTAAGCTTTAGTCATTTAAACTTTACGACATCATATTGTAAAGACAAATGTTTATTTAAAAATAAGAAAATTATTCAACGGAATTTCTCAAGCAAAGTTTTAGTCTGCTTTAAATTCCAAACTGAAGAAAACCTTTTTTAATTAATATTTAAACTCGGCTGAGCGCATTAAGCCACCCTATCTCTGCTGGGTACTTGAAAACCAGAATATGCTGGGGGGGGGGTCAATTTGACCCCCCCTCTAAATCCCATGTTTGATGTCCAAATATGACAAATGATACATCATTGGAAAGCTCTTGTGCTCTACTTTTAGAATCTGCAAAAAAATTTGCAAATTTGCAAAAATTGAATTTTTATCGCAAAATCCAGTTATATAGTACAAATGTTTGCAAACAAAATTTGTCCAAAAATGAAAAATTATACATTTTTGAAAAGCCCTTGACCATGCCATTTCAAATATGCAAAACATTTTGCAAAATTTAAATAATCTAATTTTTAATCAAGAAAAACTAAAAATGTGCAAATTTCCTTTGACAGGTTGTTTGCAAATAATTTGCAATTTTTTTCCGCAAAACTTGTGCAATTCGTTTCCTTATGTCAAAGGCTTTCCAAAAAACTAAATTTTATCAAAATCTGACAAGTGGAAAAGGGTCAAAACAAAGATTTAGTTTGTTACAGTGTGCCTGAGGACTCAGGCAGTTAGTATTAAAGCCCGGTTTTAGGCCTAAAGGGAGGGCTTTGGGTATGTAGAAAAAGTCAGAAAATTTCAACAGCCTCAGACCAATACTTTTTGAGTTATGTAAAGAAAATACAGGGGGAGTCAAATTGACCCCCCCCCCCAGCAGGAATAGGGTTAAATATGTGATAAGGTAATAATCAAATTACACACTATCTGTTATCAATTTTTTTTTGTATTTTAATATTTATCAACCATGAGACTTAAAAGAATACTGTTCTCGAATTTCGCGGACTTGCGCGGAATTGTGCGGAATTGTACGGAATTGCGTGGAATTGCGTGGAATTGCGTGGAATTTCGCGGAGTTTACAGGGCTCGAAATTGCGCGCAAGTAAAGTCCACTTGCGTTGAAAACCCTACTTTTATGTGACAAAATTGCTATTGCAATGTTCCCTTTCATATAAAATAAATCTCTAATTGGTCTCTAAAGCATCATTAATGGGACACCCTGTAGTTTAACCAAAGTTATTCAATCCTATTTGAACTTAGCTCATCTAAAGGAATATTTCTAAAATAATTTAACATTTCAGTATGAGGATGAGGATGAGGTTGAGGATGAGGATAAGGATAATGCTAATAATAATAATGAGAAGGATGAGAAGGATGAGAAGAAGAAGGATGAAAAGAAGGACGAAGATGAAGTATCTGAACTGAAAGTTGATGATTGCGATGTGTTTAACTGCTCTGCTGCACGTATCGGGCACAGTCTCTTAAGCCTATACCAGAGAATCAATGCTATTAGGAACAGAAAATCAATTAAACAATAAATCAATAAATCAATGCCATTTAAAACGGAAAAATTATTTTAGCAATTGATAATGCTAAAAGCAGTTTTTATTACAATTTTTAGAATATTGCATAGATTTTTTTTTAATTGAAGGTCAAGTCGGATCAGCAATGATGTGAGCAAAGACGACAATAAAATTTAAACAATAAAATCCGGGAAAACATTAAAAATTGCGGATTTTTTCCAGTAGTGGCCATTACAATTTACATTAAACTATATAAACAAGTGAAAACTGAGGAGCTAGAGACTCATAAACAATATGATAATGACAATTTTTGTGAAAACAAATACTGTTTAATACTCAAAGTATCTATTAAATGCTCTGACAAAAATAACTTCTTGATTTGAAGTTTAATAGACAAAAACAAAACTAATTGGGCAGAGTGCAGTACTTACATTTGACACTTTTTCATAATTCTGTCACATATATACATGTAGATATTTATTTTGTCATTTGTTTTTAAATTATGCATGTTTCTTTTATACTTTGTTACTTTGTGACCTGATATTATTATAGTAGATATAAAATAAATTTAAGCAACGTATATCAAGTCAATCTAAGAATGGATGAAAGAATGGCTTACTAAAACAGAAATAGATGAAGCCACATTATTTGAAATTTTTTTCCGAGGGAACTGGCCGTATATATAATCCCCCCCCCCCCCCCCAACTAGAGATACGCATATTTTTTTGAACGAAAAAAAACATTTTTGTGAACGTACGAAATTTTTCGTGAACGATGGTGTTAATCAGAAAAAAACGAACGATGGACGAACAACTTGGATTTTTCAGAGAAAATAAAATTCATTTTATTAAAAGAACGAAAAAAACAAAAACAAACAATTTAAAATCATTTGATCCTGAACGAAAGATTATTTCGAAATGTTTTTTTTGCAAAACTAGTGTTTTTACTTTAAGAACGATTTTACTGTAAAAACGATTTTGCTGTAAAAGCGATTTTACTGAACGAACGATTTTACTAAAAGATTGTTCATTGAGTAAACGAACAAAATAGATGGAAAAGGAATGATAAGAACGAACAAAATCAATTTGTTTTATTATTACAGTTGAAAAATAAAACGATAATCGAACGAAATAGAAAAGACGAACGCGCACAACTCTACCCCCAACCCCTTTAAAAACATCAGTTTATTATTAAATCTAATACGTATCTAATCTATAGCTTTAATGAGCTGTTGTGATCATTTTAAGTGACCTTCCCATTAACATATTCGATTTACAATGGTATGCTTCAAACCTACAGGGAAAATGATGGAATTAACCTTGTTTTTAATCTGAAAATTAATAATTCTGTATTGTGGTTTCTCCATAAAATATTTTGATATTTTATGCGGTGTAGTAGAGGAAGTCTGTATTTTTCCATATATATAGAACACTCTCACTTTCCATATATAAAGAACACTCTCACTTTCTATATATATAGAACACTCTCACTTTCCATATATATATATATAGAACACTCTCACTTTCCATATACATATAGAACACTCTCACTTTCAATATATATAGAACACTCTCACTTTCCATATATATAGAACACTCTCACTTTTCATATACATAGAACACTCTCACTTTCCATATATATAGAACACTCTCACTTTCCATATTTATAGAACACTCTCACTTTCCATATATATAGAACACTCTCACTTTTGAATTTTGATACTATCACTAGATATAGCTTTTCGAATTCCAAGAAAAGTTTAAATTTGTTTAAAACTTTGTTTTCTGATTTTTTAATTTTAATTACAGATTTAAAACTGACATTTTTGAAAAGCCGTTGAAAATTTGATAAAAATGCATGTTTCACATCTTATCAAGTAAATAAAAAAATTCCAACTTTTTTCACTATTTTTTAAAAAACCTTCCTAGCAGCCTAATAGTTAATATTAGCGGTTTTTTTAATGAGCAGGACTATTCAAAGTAAAGGAGACCTCAGCCTGAATAGGGTTAAATTACCGTCCGCTAATGTAGGTAACAAATTATGATTGTTCAGGAACAGTAACTTTAAAAATACCGTTAATTGACTAAACATTCAGTTCTGAGCTTTAGGATGAAATTAAGCATAAAAAGTTGGTAAAGTCCCTTACCAATTCATTTCTCAGTAGATGAAAGAAATTTACAAATTATCCAGTAGATAGGGTCCAATTCTTAAAAAATGTATATACCGCCCTGGATCACCTTCTTTCTACTATTTAAAAAAAACCTAGTCCTGGGTCCCTGCAGCCAAAGAAAGTTTAACATATTATGTTTTGTAAGCTGGGTAGTAAGCATAGGGAGGAAACCCGAAGAACCTCGAATCTTGATCCATCTAGTATTAAGTATATATTACAATGCAAACAACTCTATTGGCAGTTTATTAATCAACCAAACATTTTAAATATTTACCTTTACAGTACCCCCTGGCCAGTTGAAGGATTGTGCTTCATTGAGAAGGTAATTACCATTTCCTTGGAATAAACTGAAAAAAAACTGTAGAGTAAACATATTTACCATTTTCTAGGAATAAACTGTAGAGTAAACATAAATAATATTTTCAAGGAATAAACTGTAGAGTAAACATAAATAATATTTTCTAGGA